>NW_015150844.1:699597-701093 GCF_000732505.1 Cyprinodon variegatus
ATATTTAGACAATCTAGTGAACAGGGTTCTGGCTTTTTGGGGCATAATCCACTAACAGGAGATTGTGGGGCAGCCCTATAACTTGCTGAAATGACTTCATTTGCACTGTGGCCTGACAACATCTTATGATCCTTCAACATGAGCTGCAGAGAGGGTCTCCCTCAGGAATATTTCACCCCGCCACTGGAAAAACGATCTAGAAATAAGTAAAACTTTCTTCAACTAAGTGTATTTGCCCTTAATTTGAGTAGGTAAATGAGGGCGTTTGCCAATAGAATGAGTATTTTTATTCCTAAAATAAGATAACTAGATAATATGCACTTGAAATAAGACAATGCAATTGTGTTTTCTTATTTTAAATGTAAATTGTCTTGTTCCATTGGCAAAATGTCTCTTTTACCTCCTCAAACCAAGAATAAATGCACTTATTTTAAGAAACAATGACTTAGTAAGATTTCCATTTTTTCCAGGTTCGATCTGAGGAAATCACAGTGTTGGTGAATGGAATGGGAGAGAGGCTTAAGGATGGACTAACACAGAACTTTTATCCTGCAAATTTCAACTGCATTTCTTTTCCCACACGACTGAATCGAATCAGTGGTCAGTTACCTGGCCTATAATTTGCTCTCCACAAATAAGATTTTGGTTACATAAATCAGGTAAATTTCATCCGACGGATGAAAAAGTAGCCTTTTAGGAGTCTGAGTCAGTGGCAGAGCCAGATCATTTTCATAGGGCTGGCCAGGCAGAGGCTAATGCACAATGAAGAGAGGCCGAAAAGCAATAGGTGCCAGAGGCAGGGTCAGTCTATCCTGACAGGGAAATAAATAGGCACAACATCTGTGTTAAAAAAAAAAGAAGACGGATTAGATTTTACTAGATTAAAGGTAGCACATAATCTTTTAGATTAAGCTCCAGTTGATCATGTTATCATGTGGTTCTCCCACATTCCAATTGTCATTATATGGTTATTATACTAATAATGAAAATGTCAAAATTATTAGAACATTCCCCATAAGTGTATCACTGCTACATCCTCTGTTTTTGAGGGAATCTACTTGTAAATAATGTCCACAAGGGAAAAAACTAATCAACTGGTAGGAGTGGCCACAGGGGAGGCCACAGAATTCCTAAGGGCCACCTCTGCCCCCCCTTCTAGCTGTGCCCCTGTTGTGAGTAACCACCTGTTAGAGCCGATAAAACTCAAGTCTTGGAGTAACTGATGTTCGAAGAAACTTCACACCTAAATTTCTTTTTGTGAATTTACCAGAATATGCTCTTATATTAACAGTATTCACTGCTTGTGATGTTTTAACCTTCAATTGTAGTAAAGAAAATTTGGGATTCTTCATACAAAACTTTATCTGAAAAATACGGAAGAGGATTAGGGCCACTGAAAAAAAAAAAAGTTTACTGATTTTTAAATTTTATTTCAGTTTAACATGAAAAAAAAAGTCAGAATTCTGACTTTTTTCTCAGAATTTTAACTTTAATCT
>NW_015150844.1:701276-708187 GCF_000732505.1 Cyprinodon variegatus
AAAAAAGTCAGAATTCTGACTTTTTTTCTATCAGAATTCTGTCTTTTTTTCTAAGAATTCTGACTTTAATCTCAGAATTTTGGATCTTAATGTAGATGGGCACCATGAAGGAAGAGATGTGGGAGCACTCAGCTTCACTGACAAAGATGTGAGTTGTTTTAGGTGCCCAGTGACACATTGGTGGAAAATGGAGGAATTAGGCAACTTTTTATGCGCCTGCGGGGTCCCCTCATAATGGAGGAGCAGTAGGTCATTAAAACAAGAGAGCTAGTCTCTAAAACAGACATGGCTATGGCTTGGTGCTATTATGTTTGTTAGCTGTCAGAATTCTGAGAAAAAAGTCAGAATTCTGAGATTAAAGTCAGAATTCTGAGAAAAAAGTAAGAATTCTGCGATTAAAGTCAGAAATCTGAGAAAAAAGTCAGAATTCTGAATTTTTTCCCATATTAAACTGAAAGAAAATTTAAAAATGTGTTTTTTTTTTTTGTTTTTTTTTCAGCGGCCCTAATACTCTTCCGTAGAAAAAGGCCCTTTTACAACAGGGATATGATATAGGCATCCACATACGTCCATATTTCTCTCATCTCTTCATGATTGATTTCACTGAACTCCAAAAGATTTTAAATGCTGGGGATAATTTCGGGATCCATTTGCTTAATTATTATTATTATTTTTTTTTTTCCCCAGAGTTTCTTTGACTGTTCCTCTGTCTTCATGGTGGAATGGCAGCCGGAAATAAAGACCAGCAGGTCTCTAGACTGTTTTGGAAGTGTTTTGTCTCTCAGTTACTTGAGACACACCCATGTCACTCAGGTCATCTTCATTTCACCAACTGTCAGACTAACGGCACCAACTGGTTGGACCTCTATAGTATGATTTAAAATTTGAAAGAATTTAAAAGGGGGATGTATAAGGATCTAAACATTTTTATTTCTTTACATATTTGTTTTTCTGACATAACTTTATAGAAATCTGTTTTCCCTTTGACATTAAAGAGATTGTTTTCCTTTTTTTGTGTGTGTGAAAAAGTGACATTTTATTGACCATGACTGATTTATGAAGACAATAAAAGTGGAAAAGATTCGAGGTGGAGAATACTTATGACAAGGACCGTACCTTTGCTTTCTGGTGCTGGTTTGCAGTTTCTTCAACAAGGTTAGAACAGTAAAACATACGTTTTACTGCTGAGCCTTACTCTGCAAAATATGCAGCCAAATTAACTTTACTTCAGCCTGGGATTAAGGGGGTTTTAAAGTTAGAAAGTGCAGAGTTAGTTGTTTGAAAGATAATAACACATTTGTTCATCTTTTAAAGATATAATGAAATATAGAAATATGTTCAGTCACAGCTCTAAATACAAGCAGTTCTGGTAACACAAAGGACTCATCGTTATAACAGTGCAGAGTGCTCCCCAAGATCACATTTAGTTCTCTGATTTTATTAATAATCCCACTTATGTGCTTCAGAAATAATTAGTCAATGTCTATTTGCAGCCTCTGTATTAAAAATCACAGAATAATTTGTTCAGGAAGGAAGCTGAACAGCTCCAGAAAAAAGAAAAAAACTACAACAATTAATACAGAGCCATCATACTTCTATATTTTAGGCTTCTAAGAGATGCTGAAGGAAACTCCTTCAAAAGTTTCTGTGACAGAAATACTCAAAGCCCGTTATAATTAACATCCTCTCACCCCTCATTCACAGTGTAAGGTTGGCTGTTGTACAACTGATGGGGAAAAATAGGAAATGAAGAATATTTATTCTAATTTGTGTTCCAAAAAAAAAAAATAATAATAATAATAAATATGCAACTGAAGTGTCCCAGAAAACTGGGATGCAAAATGAGTCCAGTTAAAAAGATTGTCATGACAAAGCCCCAAAACGTTACTGCTATAGCAGCTTTTTATTTACAGATAGCTGCATCCTGGCATATTAATGGAAAGTTAAGCAAAAGGAAAAAAGGTGGAAAACAAAGGGGTCCAACCAGCAAAGACAACTACACCCTTTAAGGAGTCATCACTGGGAAATATGACTTATTCATGCTATAATCTATATGTTGATGTAGGGCTTCAATTAAAACTGTCTGGAAAATCTGCAGTAGGAAAGTGTTTTTGTTTGGGCTATTGGCTCAAACCAGTAAAGGCAACTAACGTTTTTCAAGGAAAGGGTGCTAATATTAGCCTCTCTTGCTATCCCCATTTTAACACATATACACACCAACCAAATTCTCATGCGTGCATGATTTTAAACACAAATTCAAAATGTTTTTACATGTTAAATACTTGGTTAGAATTTCTTTAAGAGAAATGGGAACCAAAGCCCTTTCCAGAGTTCGGGGGAAGAGGTGCAGATGTACCCATATAGAGAAGAAATAGGCAACAAAAAACATTTAAAGAAATTAAGAAGTTAGGTCATCACTGAGGTTATTGTTTTACAAGGCATTTTGCAACAAGTTATTAACCTCTTACTCCTTGTCATTGTCTTCAGTTTATCTGGGAGCATGTCAAGGTGGAAGCAGTCTCAGCAGGGACAGATTTTCCTTTCCCCAGACACCTTTTCCAGCTCCTCCAGGGGAAGCCTGAGGCTTTTCAGGGCCAGCCACATGCCTGGAACGCCTCCTTATGGAGGTGTCCCGGGACAGCCAGAACAGATGTCTAAGCCACCTTTGTTGACTCCTCTCAAAGTCAAGAAGTCAGTTCTACTTTGAGGCTGTCCTGGACAGCAGTGTCCCTTACCCTATTTCTAAGGGAGTGCCCAGCCACACTATGAAGGTAGCCCTTTTCTTCCAGTTGAGGACCATAGCCCCAAAATTTGAGGAGCTGATCCTTATCTTGACTGCTTCTAATTCGCTGCGAGCCGCCCCGGTGCATGCTTTAGGTCATGATGGGTGGGAGAAAAAAGGCACCACATCACCTGCAAAACGTGGAGCTTAAATCCACTGCTCTCTTAATTAGACCCCCTTCAGCCATAGAAATCCTTTCAATTATGGAGTCCATATGGACTGGGAACATGTATGACATAATGTCAGCAGTATGGACCTCCTTCTCTGAGTGCTGAAACTGAGGATTGATGATCAGCTGCACTCTCCTCTGCAGCACCTAGACCTTCCCAGGGAGGCTAAGAGTTGGGATCCTCTTATTTTGGGCATCAGAATTGCCAACATTAACTAAAAAAAGTAATTAGTCATAGTTACTTCTCCAAAACTGTTTAGAGAAAGTAACTCGTTGCGAGCCAGAGAAACTATAGTTACTTTTTATGTTTTAAAATGTCGAAATTGTTTTAGAAAACGTCATTTCAAATATGACCAGATGTTCAATTCTGAAATATAAGGTATTTCTTATCAATTATTACATAAAATCATTCATTTAAACGTGTACACATCTGAAATCAATAAAAACTAATCTGCACTATTTTGGTGTGTGTATTTATACTTTAACAACATGACAACATCATAAGTCTGGTCTACTGCTCCAGGGGAAATACTCCCAAACACAGTTCAATATTAAAGTGGCTTAACAACCACCACAGCCCTCCACGATGAAAGGTAGAAGCAGAAAGTTTGAATAACGAGATCCTAAAAGTATTTCTTCCTCTGTCCAACAATATCCTCAGTCACGGTTCGTCTTTCCCACTGTAAAAATAATTTGCAAAGCACTGCTTCCCCCTCCGCCAGACAGTTTTCCAGGATCTAACAGTGGAACCAGGCCTGGGTTTGGGGTTTGTCGGCAAGTGCCTAGTTCCTCCTTGCAGGACCTGGCAAGGCAAAGAATGAATGTGTGATGCGAGGTCGTCCCCCCGTGGGCCCAAACATGAGAGAATGACGCAAAGAGGATTGGGCAGCAGCCATAGATGGAAGTTAACTCATCCACAGACTCTTTAACTGTTTCTGGGGAAGTGGAATGTCACCTTCCTTTGGGGAAGGAACCTGAATTTGTGTGGGAGGTGGAGTGATACTGACTAGAAATAGTCAGGCTCACCTCCAAGCACAGCTTGAGCTCTGGAACCCATGCAGCTCCATGAGAGAGACTACTATAAACATTTGTAGTGAATATTATAAAGGAAGAGCGGTACAAGCATCACAACAATAACCTTGGGTTATGGGAAATGAAAACCAAATATTGACATTTAACCTCAGAAATAATGTGCAGTTTATGTAAAGCACTGGTTAAAATGAAAATATTTCTACAACAAGAATGTTTCTGAAATAACTGGCAAAAAATAGTAACTTTTGCAATCATTTAACCGGCATATATCACCTGCCTTTTGTAAATTTGTGCATTTTCTTGTAATTTTAACATCAGATTCGGTTGAAGTTAATGTATGTCTTGCAATTGTGACACCACAAATAATTTCTGTTTCTTGCTTTATACCTTTCTAAATCAGGACATAGCAACCTTAAATAGCCTTAAATTAGAGGTGACCAGTTTGTTGGTCTTGAAATTATTTAGTTACACTGATAAGAGAGTTGTATGTATATATATATATATATATATATATATATATATATATATATATATATATATATATATATATATATATATATAGTGTAGATATATATAAATAGTGTAGATAAATATATCTGTGTAGTACATTTTTGACTATTGGATGAAAGAGTGCTGTTTTATACTGTTATGTGTTAAAGGAAGAGTCTGGTCATATTCAGAATACAAACTTTTGAAAGTATTTTAAGTATGAAATTATTACATACTTTTTAATAAATGATAAGTGGTTTTAATTAAGAGTAATTTTCATTTGAATGTGTTTTACTGGAGACATCCATGTTTGTCAAAGAACACTACTGCCACCTACTGATTTGTGAGGTATCGGCTGTTAATCAAGTCCCAATGCTGTATCTGGTGTTTGTCACCAGGTTACTGCTTTCTGTACTTCTAACACCTTGTAACTCAGTTTAATATCTAAAACCCAATATGTACCTACATTTTTAATTGTCATTTTCTGAGAATATACTATGAATTTTGTATCTGGTTTCACCATTAAATGCATTACGTGCAACTCTCAATCAAAATAGATACAAACTTTATACATCTGTGTAGATACAGCATTGGGACTACAAACTTTGGCTATATCTGTGTATTTTCATACACAGATATAGCCAAAACATGAGCTACAATCATTATGTTCTTTAAGTCACTCCTAAACCAGTATGTTATCATGACTAGGGGCTTGACTCTCACTCAGTGGTCAGAAGACCCCTTTTATCTAAATATCAAGCTCACATTTTATATGGAAATGAGGGTCCCTGGGTGTGTAAAAAGAGAGGGGAGATACAAAATCCAGATTGCAGTAAGAGTCACTGAGACCTGCCTTAGTCAGTGATAATTTGCAGAGCCATATTATTGTCAGGAGTTGGTCCTCTGGGTTTTATCAAGTCTAAACGCATTGCAGTGTTGCCCAGGACATTATAGAACACTTAGGATTTTCTTCTTCTGGTAACTTGTATATAGATCCTGCAATATAACACCAGCAAGCCCAACTGAGAAACTATCAACTTCTGCAGCAAATCGAGCAGAAATAGTTCCTTTAGCCTTTAACTCTCAAAAGTCTATGTTTTTAAAATACACACCATGATCGGTGATGGACCTGAGATGTCTCAGACTGCAGGAGAGATAAAATCCAACCCTCCTGTAATAACAGAAGGGCAACCCCTTTGTTTTCATTCTATTTTGTGTCTCCCATAAACCCAGCTTCATTCAGGAGTGACCTCGAGTTAGATACTGGGAGTCTGCTGTGTGCATTCCCTCTGAGATGGAAAACTGGGACAAAAGGGCCATTTGACGCTGTATCTATGTATCCATTGTGTGCAACAGTCAGCTGTCGCAGACTGGCTTAATGCGACCTCATGTTCGCTGTGTGAAAACACATTTCACTGACAGCATGTTCTTTCATTCGGCAGGCTAATTAAAGCATCCGATACGGGGCGGATTGCTCATCAGTTTGGAACGACTCCATCGAGAGAGGAACCTGCAGCTGACCTGTTTCTCTGCCCCATTTGGCACGTTGCCTGTTCCCTGAAATAAGTGAAAAAGAGATATTTATGTCACTTCCAGACTGCAGAGGTGTTTCCTTAGTGAAAGGTAGAGCAAACTCAAGACTGTCCCTTTCCTTGACCAGGTATATCATCTTGGTCACAGACTTACTGTAGGTGCCTTTTTTTTTCCAAGTGAAGATCTTGTGTTTTAGACATATAAAATGTCAAAGACGGAATCAAATACTTTTTGATCAAATACTTTGGCCACACAAAAATAAACAAACAAATCATGCCACATTGGTAGATTTTTGTAACCATGGTTGACCCTTCCCTTGACTGTTTTGTGAAGTCGTATCTGTTGCTAAAGTCTTCATAGGTTTAAAATGTCTTTCCTTCGTTTTTTCTATTTCTACTCTATAATTCTTTAAATAAATAACTTGTTTTAAATAAACTGTAAAATATAGAAAAAGTTGTAAACTTTGTATCTCTCTAGTTTCCCAAAAAAAACTATTATTTTTGGAAACTGTTGAAATTTAAAGATTAGAGATATTTTACTGCATTGAAAGCCGTTCTCCCTCTTATTTAATAAAATCTTAAAATAACTACAAGAAGGAGGGAAAAAAAAAAAACCTATACCAGCCTATCTCAGATATGTTCAATATGTGACGTTCAGTTTAAACAATGCTTTGACTTCTTCAGCAGAGGTTTCCACTTCTGAGAGGCTCCTTAAGAAGAACCAAGCTGTTGCAGTTAAGAGAAATTTCAGGAGTTGATGTTTTGCACAAAATGAGCTATGAGAGGATGTGACTCAGAATCATAATCAGGTTTAGTGCCAAGTAGGTTTGCACTTAAAAGGAATTTGACATGTTGTTGGTGCAAACAAATTTTACACATGTATATATATGTATATATATATAAACTG
>NW_015150844.1:709088-722490 GCF_000732505.1 Cyprinodon variegatus
CCTGGATCTTAGTTGTTTCATCCTGGACAGTGGTCTTAACACTCAGTAGCCCTCGCCCTCCCTTGCTATGCTTGGTATACATTCTCAGGGTGCTGGATTTTGGGTGAAATCCTCCATGCATTGTGAGGAGCTTTCTCGTCTTGATGTCAGTAGCTTCTATCTCCTCTTTTGGCCAGTTTATTATACCAGCGGGGTATATATATATATACAGAAAACATGATCTAGAGTTATATACAATATAAAACATACAATATACCAGGGGTAAACATTTATAAATCAGCTGGGTCTGAACGAAGAAAATCAACAACCAGTAAAGGTCAGGAGACATGTTTTATCGAAATATGTTACTTTAAAGCATTTAAAACTGAAATAAAATGTTATACATTGAACTTTTTAAATAAAAAAATAGAAAAAAATTGAAAATATTTAGATTTTTATTTTTTGAAGTAGAGAACAACAATCTTTCAGTTTGTTATATAGACAATTTTTTTTTCACATCTTTTATAAAACACCTGAACAGACGGTTTGGGTTTTTGTTTTTTAGTTTTTTAAGGGTTAATGAGAGCAGTGGGCTTTACGCTGCCCTGCAAGGATTTAAAGCTGGGTTTGAATGGCAACTCAGCTTTTCTCAGGCACATATCAAGGTGCTCATTCCTTAGCCTGTATTAATATTATATTTTTTTTTTAAATGGAGGGGAATCCTGCTTCACAGAGGCAGGTTGAGCCAAACATACTCAAAATGTACAGGGTCATCTTTGAGCACACCATTTCACTTTTCTTTCACTAGTTCACCACAGTTCTTCCAGCAGTCCAGAGTCTCTCTACTCTCTTATTCTCATCGTCTTCTCCTTCGTTCCCATTGCCCGGCTTGCCACAGGTTTGCCTGCTGTTTCTAGAAGTAGCTAGCAGCAGCAACCCGGACTGACAGCAGTTCATTGGCTAATTTAATCACGTGCAGCCTTAAGGGCAGATTAGACTTCTGCAACCGTACACATCAAACGTCGCTTGGGTCTGGTCGCGAACCAATTTTGGTGGTATGCTTCTGCACCGTTTGTCTGGAATTTCTAGGAATGCACACCAGTTTGCCGCCAAAGTGCAAGGGGGAGCCTATTAGAGAATTCGCAAGAACTTTGGCAGATCGCACCGAATCGAGAAGGACGACCACACAGACAGCAGGAAAGGCATACCAAGGACCAATCACAGCTGCTTTTTGGCTGCGCACTTCCGCTTGGCGTCTGCGCGGGTTTGCGACCGTCCGATGTGTAGTCAGGATTATTTTGAGGTGCGTGACGATGGTTGCAGAACCTCTGCGTGGGGGGCGTGGTCAAAGACAGATTTGATGGTTGCAGAAGCTATGTGTCAGAAGCATAAATTGGCCTTTAATGTAAAGCAGGAAGTCTTGAGGCCTCTGAAGGTGGCCTCTGGGCCTTGTTGATAAGGCTGGTAGCGGATGGGAAGAACCTGTTGTTGTGGCGTGAGGTTTTGGTCCTGATGGACCGCAGCCTCCTGCCAGAAGGAAGTGACTGAAATATTTTGTGGCTGGGGACTCCAAGGTGTTTAGACACTTTCCGAAAAACCTCCCAGATATGATATAGATATACTGTTCTTAAGCTGTTTTTATCAACCATGTAAAGTCCCTAATGCCACTAATACATTTGCTGTTTTTTTGTTTTTTGTCTTTTTTTTGCCTGATTTTATTAAGAAAAAATTATTAAGAAAAACTGCCAAGGTCAGGTTAGGTACTGGAGAGAAAAACATTCTACATACAAAGGAAAACACTCAAAGTCAAATCCAAAACTTTGAACTTTGAATAAAATCAACCATGTACTTAGCTTTTGAAGGCTTTAGAGATTACTTTCCTTTCTCTATTGCCCCTATTTCTTTGTGTGCTGTTGTGTTCAGTCTTTTAAGTTCGGTTCTGTTGGTTTTTTGTGTGTTTCTAGTCTCTGTTGGTTTGATTTCAGCTCTGCTGTGTATTTCCCAGGATTTGCTTTGTCTCTTTATTTCTTTGATAGCATCTGCTCAGCATACAAAATTTCTTATGTTACTCTCAGTCTGTTGTCACCTTCTCAGTCCGTTTTCTTCAATGAACTTGTTCTATTTTTATGTGTTTCCTGCATTATCCTAAATGTTTATCATAACAGTCAATTTTTTTTATTACCGGTATTCTGCATTCAGACTGCATTTGGCTCTTGCAAATAAAAGTTCAATCATAGGGTTTTAGCATTGTTTAAAATAATAATAAATAAATGAAATTTCTCTGCTGCATGTATGAAGGTCCGATGGAAAGATAGCTTTGGAAAAGTCATCATATTATTCTATTCTCTCTATTTCCCCAACATCAAAACAGAAATCTAAGTAAGCCCAATGTTGTTGAAATATGTGTATTTTCCCTAGAATTAAGCAGGTAAAACCATTTCCCCAAAGAATAAAAAGTATATATTTAAAAAATAACAATGAAAAACAACTCTATTGTCTTACTTTAGTGCAATATTGCTCACAGAACAGGAGAAGACATTTTCTTAGTGGATTTACTCCTCCAATTCTACTCCTACCAGTCACAATTTACTTTACTCCGAACATGTTGTTTTTTCACTAACCCAGTAAAGCCTGATGGGGGAAACCCTTCCTCGAGATGTGTGTGACACAATGCTTGTAGTCATTTGTTCAAGACTATAGAAGACATGGAGTCTTTGGTGTTACTGTATTTCAGCCTAATTGGGATTCTTCTGAGATCACAAACAAAAGAGGTGCAGAGGACGACACGGTGCAGATGTAGTGATTATGTCTTTTTGCAACAGAGCTGGACAAAACTTCAAAGGGTACTCAAATGACAACATGGTGAAAAGACGACAGACAGACAGACAGACAGACAGACAGACAGACAGACAGACAGACAGACAGACAGACAGACAGACAGTTGTTTAAAATGTTAAATCCAGAATAGAATGAAATGTTCCTTCTAACAAATAAATGGCCAAGCTCCATCTTATGTTAATTCCATAAAAGTTAAAAAAAAAAATACACTGGTCTTGGTTTCCAAGATTTGAAGACGTTATGGATATTTTTTTAACTTTTACAGAATGACTATGAGCTGGATGACTGAGAATCTTCATCAGCACATCTTATGTTAAGGATCTGATCATTCTTCATGTTCCTAACAGAGCACTTCTCTCTCAATCTGCAGGTTCACTAGAGGTTCCTAGAATTTCTGAAAATAGAATAGGAGACAAATCTTTCAGATCAGAATCAGAATCAGAAATACTTTAATAATCCCAGAGGGAAATTACTTTTGTTACACGCTCCAGTTACAGTTTTACATGATATATACACACATCCAACTATACAATATAATAAAGACAAAAAATAAGAATTAAAAAGAGATAAAATATATACACATATAGCTCTTCTGTATATATATCTGTACATATATCTATGCATATGTAAAAACTAAATCCAAATAAAGTGAAAAGTCCAAGTAAAGTGATAAGAAAAGTCCAAGTAAAGTGTCTGTTAACTGAAAGTTAACAGACACTTTACTTGGACCTCTCCTGTGGAACCATTTACCAGCTTTAGTCAGTGAGGCAGACACCCTGTCTACTTAGAATAGAATAGAATAGAATAGAATAGAATAGAATAGAATAGAATAGAATAGAATAGAATAGAATAGAATAGAAAATCCCTTTATTGGCCCATAATGGGGAAATTCTGGACTTTTAAGGGTAAGATTGGGAGAATAGAGGTGAAATGAATAAGAATAATGAAAAGTGGTCCCTATGTCCTCCAGTAGTCGAAACCTATAACAGCATTACTATAGAGATAGACCAGGATAACCAGAGCAACTGTAACTTAAGCCTTATCAAAAAGGAAAGTTTTAAGCCTAGTCTTAAAAGTAGACAGGGTGTCTGCCTCACGGACTAAAACTAGAATTGAATAGAATTGATTCAACAGGAGAGGAGTCTGATAACTAAAAGATCTGCCTCCCATTCTTGATTGACATAGTATTAACATTAATCTTATGGATCTGTCACAAGATCATACATGTAGCTGTTTATATGTTGACTGGGATCAGTACAAGGTATTATATTTTTTGTGTGATCAGTCTAGATATACTAAATCAGAATTGGGTTATCATTTATTGAAACTATTAAGAAAATGATCAGTGAACATCTGAGCATACTACCATCCTTAATTACATCAATATTCTAAACCTTTTTGACAAAAATGACAAGGTGGAAGTATAAGTCAGCAGAGCAAATGATTTGAGGAGTTCAGCTTGTAAAACAGCATAAAGGGAGTTTAATAATGTTGTTAAAGAATAGAAGTACGCCTCTTAAAGGAAGTTCAAAAGAGTCTCCCAGGTCTTATCAAACTCCACTGTTCTCTCTTCAGTTTGCAGCCTCAGTCTTTAAAAATACTTGTCAGACATTCTCCCATCCATAAAGCATATGTAGGCACAGAGTCCAGTTTCACATTTGTGGAATGATTTTTTTTAGCTCTGGTCCATTCAAAAGAAAAACAAAAAATACACACTTTCTAAGACTTGGTAGTGAGAGAAGATCACTGGCAGCTCAGCTATTCTGAGAGCTGCTTTCTTGGCAAAACAATCCGAAAAACACTGAAAAATAGATCAAAGAATAGGCCAAATATTATTACAAAATGTAAAAAAATTACCATAACCTTTTGTACATTTTACCATGGATACTTAGTGCATAGACTTCAGGTTAGAGAACTTTTCCTTCAAAAGCATACATCTCTAAATTGCTTTACAGTTTTTGAGTTTAACATTTATGAACATTCCCTAAACATTCTTCCCATTTTATCATCCAATTCTATGTTAATCTCATCTTACCTGAATATTTTCTACTCCTTTGCTTTATGTCAAACAGATTTTGAATGATTTCAGAGGCAGTCTAGTAATAACTGATCTAATTTGGTTCGAAGTTTTATTTTTAGTCAGAGATTTGGTATATTTAAAAAAGCCAAACTTTTAAACTTTAAATATCTAAAAAAGCTTGAGATAGCAATTATAGAACCTGTTTAATGAAGCAAAATTTCCATTGTTCACACCTGTGTTTTCATTGTATTATCCCCACCTTTTCTCAGCTAACCCTTGTTTTATTTCCGCCGTCGCCTTCAGTTGCCCTTTGTCTCATCCTCTGTCGTCAGTCCTAATCGTTCCTCTGTTGTCATCCAGTTCCTGTCTCCCTATGTTCCTTGTTTCTCACACTAAATCCTTCTTCACCATCATGCGCCTCCCGACTTCTGTGTACCGCTTTAGTCCTTTGCCTCCACAAATCATGACGGACAGAAAGGTCACTGATGCTTCAGACAACAGCATCATTTACGCCTGATTGAAAAACATGTTTTTCACTGATAAGACAATTCATGTATATTCTAGGTTCATGTAACATGAAGTTTAATCTGTTCCCAGATGCGTAGGATATAAATGATTATAAAGGTGTTATTTTAACATACCTATTCACTTTTATTTGGGGTGTTAAGCAATGTTATCAGGGTCGCATTCCTGTAAACCAATCGTTCAGTGCATAGATGGGATGGATGGAAGGAAGAAGGAAATCAAGACAAAGCTTATTTATATTGCACTTTAAGTCATAAAAAAAAAACTCAAATGACTGCATGAACAAAACATAAAGGAAAATACACAGAGAAAAATACTTTGCATTGCCATAGTATAAAAAGCTGAGTATTAAAGGAACTACTATTATTAAGGAAATAAAAACTTGAATGATAAAATATAAAAAGAATGAAAAAAACAATGATTATTCATAAAATGATTCACAAACTAAACAGAAAAACAATGTGAATAGAAACAGGTGAAGGAAGTTGTAAACTTAAACTAATTGTGTTTCAATAAAAGACCTTCTGCTTATTTGTAATGGATCAGCACCTCAATATATAACAGATGGGTTGTCAGTGTATCAACCTCCCAGACCCTTCAGGTCTTCTAGTTCAAGCCTACTCTGTGCACCCAGAACTAGAACCAAGCATTGAGTAGCAGCGATTAGTACCCATACTCCACTGATCCGTAAAACACCTCCTGTAAAAGTGCTAAAAGCCTGAGTTCCTTTAATTCAAAGTTAAAAACCCATTTTATTAGAGCTGCCTTTGACTGTTAATCTTAAACTGTTAACTGAAGTATTATTGTTTAAGTTTTTGTTCAAACTGGGTTTTACTTCCTGCTTTTATATTTTTTTTTATCTTTAGTTGCTTTTAGTCTGCTTTTATTTTTCCTCTATTTTACTGTTTAAGACTCTTTAAGCACTTTGGCTTGAACTGTGTGTGCTATACAAATAAACTTTCCTTCATTTGCTTTAAATAGTACACTCAATGGCAACTCTAAGTAAGTTGTTATGGTTGTCATTTTTTGTGACTCTGAGTTTTCAGTTTTCTGTTATCAGTTGTTTTGTTTTTATTTTCCATGATATTCTAGCATTCTTTAGTTACTCTCTGTTGCCCCCTTGTGATTGTTTTCTTTCCCCTTGGATTCCCTCTTGCCAGTTCCACCCACACCTGCTCCTCATTCAGCTCGTTAGTCCATTCTTTGTTTTGTTCTCCTTAAATACTCCACCTCTGCAGTCACTCAGTGCTGGTTCCTTCTCAATGCTGTACTCATCTATTAAGCTCATCTCCCTGTGGCTCCTCAGGCTTGTTTTTCCCCTGATGTCTCCATGGTTTTAGGTTTGTTAAACGTTTTAGTTAGATTTCTGGATTTGTACTTCTGTTTCCTTGTTCTTCAATTAAACCTGTCAGAACTATCTCTGCTTCACTCGGCTCTGCATCTGGGTCCTTAAGCAACCTAACCACCCATTGTTGACAAAAGTAGGTTTTAAAGGAATTTACGGACCTACTGTAAACTACAGGCCCGTATTGCTGCAGTAGCACCTGGTACAATTTGCTCTATTCCAACAGCAGTTTTATAATGGCTGTTTTAGGGCCTGGGAGGAAGCACCCGACACAAGAGCGTGTTTATTAATTGAGTAGAATCAGACAATGTGAAATGCAAAACATTTTTTAAGGAGGCTGTGATTAAAACATGGAGACAGCAGAAAGAAAAGTTTATTTGGTGTACAATTTGCTATAAGTTATGGTTTAGTTATAAACATTGAGGGGAGTGTAGCCTAGTGGTTAGAACACTGCGCTTAGAATCCAGAGGTTGTGAGTTTAAGCCCCCACTCCCATGGAGTGGTCCCTGAGCAAGACCCTTAACCCCACACTGCTCCCCAGGTGCTGCACAATGGCAGCCCACTACTCCCCAAGGGAATGGGATAAATGCAGAGTTAATTTCGTTGCTCTGTACTTGTGACAGTGTAATGACAATAATAAAAAAAAACTGTCTAGAAATCTGTAATTCAGTCAAAATCTGTCCTAGATGGATAAATCTAAGGTAATGGACTTCAAATGGATTTACAGATCGCACCTCTAGTCTTCTTTCTTTAGTGGAAATGTTAGGAAATTAACTGCAGCCCCTGGCAGAGTGGAATGCAGATGCTACAATCACAGCAGGGTTTGTTAACCTGTCGACCTTGGCAAATAAGGCTCGAGCATTCTTAATGTTTAATGGAATGTTCTGTCTCCATCAGGACGGCACAGATTGATGAGCCAAAAATTGCCAAAAGGTGACTAACATCTTTCTTGTTTCGACATTAAGATTTCAAAAAGCCTCAGAAAAAGGACTGCAAATTAGTAAAAAAAAAAAAGGAGGCAAAGCCTAAAGATAAGGATTAAATTACTTTCAAACATTTGCTAAAGAAAACTTACTAAGTTAAAAAAAGATCTACCTGCTCAAGATAAATTAGAAGGAACCCTTTTCTGTAATGAAGGGAAGTATCGTTTGTATAAGGATGAAAAGCTGGTGATGGGACCTACAAATGTCAGCCATTGCCCCCCTGCTGAGTCTCTGCAGATTGTTTTGCCCTAAAAAGTATTAATCATGCTGACAGTATCGGATTTTCCCTCAATTTTAAACCTGCAGAAGTAGGAGAATTTACCCCCCAAAGAGTGCGAGCGTTGGAACTTTTCAAGATGTTATTGTTGCCATGGGAAAGCCTCTTTACTTTATGATAATAGCGGAAAAAAGATGATCCGTTAAGAAAGTACCTTCTGGGAAAACAGCCCAAGATTTCTGTATGGAAATTCAGGAAGATCCATTGTTGCTGTTGAGCGTGCATGTCCTGGTTCCAGAGCTGATGCTATAAACAGTCCCATCTGTAAGAGGAATTATTTATAGTGATGCTGTAGCTTCCAGCCTGCTTTATCTTTCTGTTATCTGACGGTCCGATCTAACCAGAAACATGACAGTCCTGCCCTTACTTCATACCATCTATTATTATTCCCTCCAGCCCTTTTAACCGGATATAAACCAGATTAAGAATGTAAGAGTTTTAGGAGTGTTTTTTTTTTTTTTTTTTTTTTTTTTTTTGTAATTTTAAAAACCATAAAGTTGCTTTCATGGATAAAATTGATCTAGTAAAGCAGAACTGCAGGCATGCTGGTGAGATAAGGAAGAGGAATGCCACAAAAGCAGCTGATATATCTCTGACTTGGTCTTATCCTATAGTGACCACACATAGCAGAGCAGAGCTACTGTTTGGGCTTGATTTAAAATATTGAGCCTGTTAAATTCAGATTAAAATAATTGATGCATTTCACCTGATAAACTTTCTCCAATTTACACCAAATCCAATGAATAAATAAGAAATGAAGTTTTATAAGATTAGTAGAATGATTTAACAACATCACATTAATTCCATGAAATTAGTTACGTAAGTTTAATATATATACACCAACCCTAATAATTAGCACACGCTTACTATTACATGCTTTTTGCTGCTACCTAGAAATATTCTAGCTGATATTCACCGCTCAAGATTTGGTTGATTAATTTGAAAGGGAGCAAACAATTATCAACTGTATCCCAATTTAAACCCAAAATGTTTCCCACATATTAAAATAATTTGGTTAGCAGATTAGATTAGATTAGATTAGATGAGCTTTATTGATCTCATAGTGGAGAAATTCACTCCTCACATATTGGCATAGAAGTTAAAGAAGGTGCAAACAAGGAGGGAAAAAGGTGCATTAAGAATAAACAATATATATATATATAGTATATCCAGGTATATACAGTATATCAAGATAAATAAGGATTAAGGTGCAAGTGTACCTGATTTCACAAACAACAAGGTAACCACTAGGACAAAAGCAAGTTCTGAACTCGAAACTGCTGCCACACTATTCCCACCATCACCAACAATGTGAGGTCAGGCATGGTGGTGGCGATATGCTGAGGTTCTGGTACAATACTTTGGGAGAAAATATAGTTTTATATTATATTCACTCTACTAATTCCTGGTCCAATCAAATGAATGCTCTTATTTTTATCAATATGTATAGTTATCAGTAACTGTATATAACTGTATATAAATTACTATATTATGAAGTTTAAATGCTAATTCAAACTAAAAGACTGATCCAAACAACTCCACTATTCAATTACCTCGTCATGCACCTCTGCCTCAGTCAACCATCCTTAAAGGTCCCTATCCATAGGCTGCGCTTCGACCTCCCCTCCGCCCAAATATCCACCATCATGGTCTTGAGCACCTTTTAATTTTTTTTATCTGAAATAATAATAATAATAGATTCTCATATGTTGATTGGAAGCTGTAGTGAATTATTTCATATGTGTGCAGACTTAACTGGTTAATCTTGAGTTTTATCACACTTTAATTTACTGTCCTAAAATCCAACCAATTCAATAAGTTAAAAAAAAAAAAAACACCCATAGCAGTCTGAAAGATATTTCATAACACAAACATTATAACAGCATTTGATTTTACAACAGGAATTTAGTCACTGACAGCAATAATTCAAATTTTCTTTGAGCACCATCTTGTTGTTCAATCATTCACTTGAAGGGATCAGTTTGGAGAAACACAGCTTTTTATTTTTCAGTTTCTGTTTGAACCAATGTCAGACGTCAAGTATTTTTGTTGAATTTAAATCATTGTATGTTTTTTTTTCCTGCCTTTGAATTCATTGTTTTTTTGTTTTGTTTTTTGTGTGGCCACTTTCTTTTATCTCGTGTTGTTTCGCTGCCTTCGTTTCATTTGTTTATAAGATTATTTTTGCACACATAGTCCTTATTTTGTCACTCAATTCTTTTTTGTCCACCAATCGCTCATTGTTTGTGTTCATCCTATAAAGTTCCAGTTTAGCAACTTTATTTTTAATCACTGTTCTAATAAGCCAAAATTTTCTTGATATCCATGGAATATTTCATTCTGTAAAACATCCTAATAGTTGTAGATCAAACCGTCTCTTGGTCTTCACCAGCTTCTTTTCTCATGCTTTCAAAGCTGATCCTAAAATGGTCCCCCCCCTGTGTCAGTGTAATGTTTGACCTGACTTAGAAGACATGGAAGGGATTAACTCTACTGAACGACGTGAAGACTTTTTTTTTTTATTTCAGATGGGTTATGGTTTTTGTTTTTTTTCGGGGGTGGGTTCAAAGCCAACAAAGGCCAGAAAGCAGCAGCATTTTCATGCATCCAAGAAAACATGGACACCAGATGCAAAATCCTCCTCAGGCTTTTCTTTATTGACTTTTCTTTAAAAATTATACTGAACCTCTAGGAATTGAAGGACAACACATGGTATTTTTATTTATTTTGTCCCAGTGTACCTTTCAAAGAATGGAATACAATAGAAATATCATGTATCGTTTCAAAGTAGGTGTGTATTTTCAGAAATGTGAAAGGCAAATAAAAGCATGCAGGTACGCAGAGAGAAACTATAAAAATGAAACAGAATAATAAACTGTACAGTTAGGGCAAATTTAAAAAATTTGAATTGTTATGGGTACACAATGCCATATTGAAATAAATTATAAGTGCATCTGATTTGGATGATTTTGACAAAAGGACAGAGGAATATATGTAACAAACAAAATAATGAGCAAACAGCATAGATGTGGGGATTGTGGTTAGTAGTTAGGGCATTGCACTTGGAATCCAGAGGTTCTGAGTTACAGCCCCACTCTCACTGACAGGGTCTCTGAGCAAAAACCATTAACCCCACACTATTGCAGCCCACTGCTCCCCAAGGTGATGCATTATAAATATAGAGACGTCTTTTTGTTGCTCTGTGTTTGTGACAGTGTAATGACCATAAAAAAAAGCTGGATGTAAACATCTTGTTGAGTATGCTTAATGTCTAACAGCTGCTGGTAGGAAGGATCTGCACCAGGATCCACAGTGCACCCAAGGATCTGCAGCGGTCGCTTACCAAAGGAGCTTTGCAGCTCTACAACATTCATTGGGTGGTAGACATTAAATGTCGCATTGTTTTTTTGTTTCCCACCACCTACACTATCCAGGTGGAACACTAGGACTGTCTTTTGACGAGCTTGTGTTAGATGTTGGTTGCAGCACTAATATTCCCTGTATAACTTTTATGAGCAATGAACATGTCAGGAAAAAGTTAAAGCAAAAAAGAGGAATTATATATTGTTTTCCTTGAAAGAAAACAAAAGTTTTTTTTGTCTGCTGCAAATACTATAATCATCTAAACTTCCTTGCAGCTGTAAGTAAGCTCCTGCTCCACCATAAGCACACCATAGAAGATGGCTGATGATGGCTACCAAAGAAAACAACCATATATTGTCTTCACTTCAGTAATGAATAAAATATAATAAGCTATGTTTAATTAGCTGGAGTGTTCATAATTATTTAATTTCCTTGTTCATTTTAAATCCATTATTCAAATTAAGATATATTAATAATTGGGCAGACCTTCTAACAAGGACAAACATGTTATAAGCATGGCTTTGATTAACTCTTTTTGTTTTTGTTACCTGGGCTTTCCTATAAGCAAGGCAAGTTTACATGTTTTCAAAGGAACACCTTACAGTTTTGAGCTGAAATTAATGTGGAAGAAAATGTAAGCAGAAGAAAATTAACTGCTAAATTATGTTTGGAGGGGCATGCAGTCACAAGCATTTATCCAGCCTTATCACATCACAAAAACAATTACTTTGCATGACAAGCTATTAGCAGATTGACCTAAATTCATGTTCCTTATTCCTCTTGCATGTATGATTTGTACTTGCAGCTGTCTTCCACCAGCTGATCAGGTGATCTGCACAAATGGGCCTTTTACGTGCTGTTCAGTGTCCTGGAAGAAAGCACTGAGAGGGAATGTGGAGCAGGGTCCTATTTTAGAAAGGAGGTTAATAGAAACTGGACTTTAAGAGGAACCATTTATTCCCCTCCATGCTCTCAAAGACAGCTGAATTATATACCTAACAACAGAAGGCACAGATACACCACTTTGTGAAAACCTTTAACATACATTGAACATTACAACAATTTGTCCAACGACAAGCTTGGAGATTCGGGGTGTTTGTTTCAGTAGTAAATTCCAATAGTCAGCTCTTCTCAGTAACTTCCTTAGACATTACCTCTGCTTTTACTCCAGCCTCCACACAAATACAGGCTCTCACCCTGCCACAGCCTCTCTTTTCTTCCACATGCTCACTTGCATGCTCTTGAAAAAAGCTGCATACTGTTCCACTCATCAAACTGGATGGAACAAAGCAGGTTGACAGTATCTGAATCAAAGGGCCAGACTGAACTTTTCCCTTTGACCAGTCCCTTATCATGCAGGGTGTTGCAGCCCATAAAGTAAGGGGCTTCATCACTGTAACGCCATCCAGCTTTGTGCAAAATCCCCCAAATCCAACCCAATGCAGTTCAGACTACCACTCACACTCCCTTTGTGCCTGCTGTTTGTTTTGGACACTGTAGCTCAAAGCCAGCAAACCAAATTTCAGACATGATATATATGAAGTTAATGAATCCATCAATCATTTGGCACAGGAATTAAGCCATTTAAACAAAGGTCACTTTTACATTAATGATTTTGTTCAGGCAGGCATGAAAAATATTGGCCGCCCTTTATATGTTGAAACCTCTCTCAACATCTGATAACATAATTTTAATGTGTTTCTCTTCAAAATTCAGTTTAATGCCAAAGATATTGTTATGAACTCTCCAAACAAGGTTTTTCTGTACATTTGAGCAAAAAACGGTATCAGTAAGACTGCTAGTGGTGATTAAAACCTGGCTCTTCTGTATTAGATTCTTCTACAAAGCAGATAGTTGGTTGATGCTCAACCCCTGTGCCTAACTGTTATTGACTATGCAGTTTAGATGTATCATGTTGATGATCACTAATATATATTAGCATTTCAGCCAAATAAAGATGCACTTGTGACTTTAGCAGAATGCCTGTGTGATAATGCAGGTAATTCAGAACTAACAACTACACTCACCGGCCACTTTATTAGGTACCCCATGCTAGTAACGGGTTGGACCCC
>NW_015150844.1:724124-732037 GCF_000732505.1 Cyprinodon variegatus
GATCACTGGACACCATCCTCCCAAACAGACGCCAAGCCGTCCTCTCTGTGAGTCTCATACATCCCTCACTCATCCACCAGCACCGAACGGTTGCTCACCTGTCACCTAACCTTTTCCAGCCGTATCCTGACAACCCTGCCTGCCGGACTCCTCTCTGTACTTCCACAAACCTTCAATAAAACCTTTAACTGATCATTGCCTCCGTGATTGCTCCTATTCAGAGTCTGAAAACCTAAACATGACAATCTGTCATTCCATTTTCCTGATATGTAAATATGTATATTGTCAATATAAAAATGAAAAGTTCTCCTGAAATGTATCATTATGGATATTAGTCCAAGCCTTATATAGATATGAAAGTGGTGGAGTTCTGGAGTATTTTTAAGCTCTTCCAAAAGGGTTTTGTTCCAATCAAAGCTTCATTATCCAGTATATCATTTCATAAAAAAATATATTCAGCTCATTTAACCAATTTAATTATAACCTTTCCTACATTTTAGAAGAAGCAGCAGATCTGTTGGTTGATGCCAAAGTAGAAGAGTTTCAAAGAGCTCTAGAAATGATCTCCAAAGCTGAGCTCTGCCTCAAGGGGCAAATTAGCAGCGTCAGACTCTGTCATAGGGCAAAACGGCAGATTAAGAGCGCACAAGGGACTTTTGTTTATAGATGAAAATGTTTTTCATAAATTATTATTTAAAGCTGATAATCTCATGATAACTTTGATTTCTGTTATAAAATCACAGTTACTGACTGACCCTGAAAGTAATGTTGAAAAGACTTCATAAATTTTATTACAGCGGTGCAATCTTGTGCAATGGATTTTGAGAATGCAAACCTTTGTCAAATTGAGTGATTTACTTTGTTTTAAAAACAATGTGCTTAAATGTAACATTATATTTAAGACTGATGCAACTCCATATGGATATTAATGAAAAAAAATGCTTTGATAATAGGAACTGTTATGGGGTGCCTCTAACTGTGATAGCTTTTATTCTATGAATCACACTTAATAGGTTTATTAAAATTGAAGGTTATATTTTCTATTTTTTTCCCTTATGATGCTGCAAAATATTTTTTCTTTAATGATTTTTACACATCTCTCTTTAAAAGTGTGAGTGTTTGTGGTGTGGATGATTGGAAGATACTTTCAGAGACTGAGAGAAACCTTTTTATTATTTGTAATTTCACCTTTCTGTACCCTTAATTTTAAAAACCCATTATATTCTTTACTGTCTAAACAAAACAAAAAAATGTTACAGGCATCAGTGCTTTTTGCATTTTCCACACTGGCTTTCAGCATCTTCTTGGCTTGATAAGCAGAAAAAGTCTCATACAGGAAGCTTCTTTGTACTTTTCAAGAAATCAAATACTGTAAGTATTGATTGGGCCGTAGAAATAATGCCAGAAAGGTTTCAAAATCCAGAGGAAGACCAGTGAATTCTGTGGTAATGGTGCTCAGGTTTTACTGGAATCCTGATGCAACGTCCCGCAACGTTTCCTATTGAGAAGAAAAACCATCAGACACTTTCTAAGCTTCTCCTCAAGCCCATAACCTTTATAGCAAAAGAACCCCAATTTCAGTCCAAATTGTCTTTATTAAAGGGAGGTCATCTATCTGTGTCTGCCGGCAATGACTCCTTTACTGTCTATCACTTGACCCTACCCCCTCCTCCTCTCTAACACCAAATTGTCGCCTCTGGTCCAGTTGGGATATTTTGAAATTGAGAGCAGCTGCTATGCTCTACTTTTAGTTGTTGCTTTCAGTATAACCTGCAGGTATATAAAGGAAATTCATTATTTAAATGTTCATAGTTTTGCAACCAAATCCTTTGTAAATATTTTGAGGACTTAATAACATAAAGTATTAAATCTTTCATATATGACACTCATGATTTTCATGTGATGTTTGAATTTTGTTATTGGTAAGAAATGTAGTCTTAAGAAACCTTAAATTTCATGTTAGATTTCATGAAGCTCCTCCTATTAGCTTCATCTGAACCACCTGCTATATCCCTGGTTCAGCTCCAGCTAATACCTGCTGCTTTAACAGGTAAATCAATGTGTGATGTTGATTTTAACCTTTCTGTCCTGTATAAGAAGTGATAATATCACAGCTACTTTAATAAACCAAGGAAAAATATCAAACAAGGGCAACATTTTAGGGTTTTCGATTATTAATTTTCTTAGTACCAAACAGTGTGATAACTTCTCAAAACATTTGCACCCTTAAAGAAATGGTTTATATAGCCTGTGTGAAATAATACTTGTTGGTGAGGTATTTTTTTACTCAGTGAAAGTGTGCAACGTATATGCAAAACTTCCATTTATACATTCCTTCCTCCATGCCGAGGCACACACTCTGCTTGAGTGGGCAATAGTGCCTGACTGGCTGTGGAGGACCTTATAAGCCAATCGCACTCGTATCTAATTGGTTTCAGATGGGACTTGGTCGACCTCCACAGGCACAAATGTAGTGAGTTGTGGGTAAGGGGTAAGTGGGTAACCCTACCCATTGATTGGGACAGGCCCTAAGGGTGTAGTAATGTTTTATGTTGATTTTTTATTTGTTTTTTTTGTCCTTTTTGTTTCGTGTTATGCTAACAATGCTCTTTGATTCAATGTCCTACAGCTCAACACCTTTGCTTTCACAAGCAGACCATTATGACTGTTGCCATAAGCTTCTGCTTGTTACTTGTATATTTCTTTTTTTCCCCCAGCTTCTTATTGTACATAGCACAAGTACATACAAATACAGAACCATTTTTAGTAGGCTGCCATTGTGCGGGGCACGGGGAGCAGTGTGGGGTGTCTTGTTAGTCTGTGGGAGTGAGGCTTGAACTCAGAACCTTTGATTTCAAGCTATGTCCTAACCACTAGGCCGCCACTCCTCAAAGCAGGCACTAGCGTGAAGGGTCTTGCCTAAGGACCCACAATGGTAGCCCATTCCCTTCAGCTGGGATATGAACCAAAGCTTCCTGTTTACAGGATGGGTGATTTTCAACTAGCCAGCCTGTATATGAAACTTTATTGAAAATTATTTAGAGGGTAAAATCGTATACAATGGACAAGGAGACGGAAATTGAGGTGATAAAAATAGAGGGTAAAAGAACTAAGGGGAAAGAGAAAGCAAGAGACAGGAAAGAGTGCATGGAAAACGGAGAAAATAAGACAAGATTCTATGGCGGTGTCACAGCAACACCAAAAGGCCTGCATGTACTACAGCGTTTTTTGTTGCTGCTGTGTAAAATTGCATGGATGCAACTTTTTTCTAAGCCGTTTCTGAAAATATACCATGTTTGTCTTTGTAAGGATGAAGCCTAAATCGGATGATTGAGATTCTGGAGCGTCTGGGGTGGAGATTTGGGGGTTTTTGTTAAGTTTTCTGTGCTTTACCTATTGAAAAGGTGCTGAACATGTGGGCATTTCCACTCCTGGCATCTTCCAAAGGTACTTTTCTACATAGGAATGATCTTTCTGCCCTTCAGATAGTTTAGGAATTACCTTTTAGAATTGTTCCCTAAGTGATGAACAGTAACAGTTGCAATTGACTTTGCTTTGCCATAGCCCCTAATATCAATCTGCACTGTAATGGATCCTTATTATCTGGAAACCAAGATTTATTAATATTCATCAAGAACAGTTGGTTTGGCACCAGTAAACCACCCCTCACGCTAACCCTGGGTTTTAAAGCATCTACTTTATTTATTTTATCCGTTAATTATTATCTATGATTAATTTAAACCTGAACTACATCTTTCAATAAAATATCAATTATAAATTATCATAAATCTTTATAAACTTACCGCTTTATCGGCTTTCAGCCAGAGATTACTTTTATTTCCAGACCAATTAATTTCACTTTATTTTTAACACAAATTATATGGAAAAATGGAAAAATCATTTCCAAAGTTAGAGATTTGTGAGAAAAACAAATGCAACCAAAGCATCTATTTGTTTTATTAACAAAACCTATTCAGCTCCAGAGCACCGGCTGTCAAAAAAAGCTCTTCATGAAAAAAAGATTATTGAAGGAAATATATGCAGCACAAGAGGCAGCACGGATTTCCGGTGTAAAAGCCGGAATATTTCCAAAATACTCCCTTCAGATGCAGCTATTTATGTGGAGAAATGAAGCATCACTGTAGCTAATTTGTGGCAAATTGATCCTAGACACTTGGGCTGTCATCCATCCTCCTGCTTGTGTGTTTAGACTGCCATTTATTCTTCATCTGAGGGGAATAGAGCTGCGAGGACAAATGTGTCATCTTACTGCCTCTCTGAGGCCCCCTGTCACACAGGAGCCGCGATGATGAAGGAGCCTGCCTAGGAAGGATCCACTCCTGCTTTGGCATCAGAAGGCTCTGCGAGCGGAAACCAGCCTTCAGAAGAACACCAGGCCGTGATAAATCTAAACATGCGATAACTAATTCCAAGTTTATTATTCAAACAGCAAACTGTAGATCAAACAAGTCTTGAAGTCGCTGTACATTTGATTTAAGAATAAGATTAGCCTCTTTAACCAAGGTGGCAAGACTTAGGGTCAAATAATTTTGATTGTGTTTTTAGTAGTTTATTTTAAAACACACATCATTAACCAGAATAAAATTTAACACACCATCTATCCAGACTGTCAGTCAAAAGGCAGTAGAAAGAACTGGGGTTGATTATTTTCTAATTACAAGTCGTTAAGAGGTCATCCAGCTGCTTATCCAGTCCATAATACCTAGAAAAATTCTCATTATATCTCTGCTGCGGCATAACAATGAAGCCAGTTCAATATACAGCAGAGAAATGGGAAAAAGGAGGAAACAGAACTTTAGAAGGTCAACGTGTGTTTGAATTAATGTTCATAAAATTGTTTCAGGAAATTAGAGACTGCCTCCCACCTTCACCATGAAAACCCCAAACCATTCCTGTAAATATTAGTTCCGTATCTTCGTTCAGACGGTATTTCGAGAGCAGGTTGGCTCTGACTTTATGGGATTTGAGATATTTATAGAGGTGCTTTGAGACTGAAAAGTAGAACTAAAAACCAAACAAAAAATGTTGAGATACAAACAAGCACTCATGATGTTGTGTTGCATACAGAGCTGTTCTGGATGACTTAATGCAAAGCTCAGCTTATATCTGGATGGCACAGTCCCAGTGGGTTTGGTGGCCTTTGCTGTCTTGTACCTGCACACAGGTGTGGAGAGCAGTGGGAGATGACTGTGTGTAAAATGAGACGGGATTTTTAAAAAGGGCTCACGGCTGAATTTTAATTTTTAATGCAGAAACACGTATATATCAGTCTATAACCCTCCCACAAACAAACACTCACCTATACTCAGTCAAATGTGCTGGCTACCATTTATATCCTGTGATTTTCAGACATTTTCACCCCTTTCTATGCCCTAACCCTAAACCTAACCCATTACCTGTTAATGTCACGATTTGGCTATGGTTAGTTGACCCAAAAGCAGAGGAAGGGAGGCAGAGGTGAATCTCTTGTGGATTTAATAATGAGTACACAGAAAACAGAGGCAGGTTATCCAAAAATCCAAGTACAAAAACAGAGTCCAAACAAACATGAAACCAGGAGTCCAAAAATCAAAACATAAAAACTAGTCAAAATGTACCAGAAACCATGGAGACATCAGAGGAATCACTATCATAAGGAGGAAGGCTCAGAGAGAAGGAGTTGGAGCATGTTTGACGAGGATCCAGCAAAGAGGAACTGAAGAGAAAGGCTTTTTAAAGGAGACTGAGACAAAGAGAGGGCTAATGAGGAAACTGGAAGCAGGTGTGCACAGAACAAGAGCGGGAAAGAGCTAGGGAAAAAAGAGAACATAAGAGGGCAGCAGAGGGCAAAAAATAGAAAGCTGGAAGACTGGAAATAACAACAAAATAATAATTAAACTACTAGGACTATAAAACATGGAGAAAAGAAAACTAAACACTCAAAAGAAAGCATAACAGAACCCTCGACTTGGATAGTTACTGGAAAAAAAACAAAGAACACAGCAAAATACAAATAAAACCACTAACACTAGAAAACAAGAAGTAAAGCAAGACTGAATACTCAAAAGAAAAACATAACAGAAACCTGACAGTTAATAACCATAACCTCAACTCAATTGACACCTTAGTGTCAGGACCAGCAATATTTCCTTACTTTAGTTCAAATTTCCCTCAATTTAATGGTAACCATGTGCTAATTGATCCTCATTCTGATGCCCAAACAAGAGCAGTTTGTCCCACTGCTGTCAGCCTGATGAAGAGTGTTGTTGCATAAGAAACAGAAAGCGAGTTTAATTCACAAGCTTCACTTCTCTGGATCCCACTATCAGATTGATTCTGATCAGAAAAACCTTTTAAAAAGCGTATTTAAAAGGTTGGGGCGCTTTTTTCCAGAGTTGATGCTTCATTTGCTCCATCTAGTGGCAGAAACCAGGGGGTTCAACAGCAGTGGGCAAAGAAAATGAAATGGTTCTATTAATCTAAGCAACTTTGTATTTTTTCCATGTAATATACTATGAGCCCCCCATCCCCTCCCCTCCCATCTAATTTGAAAATAAAAGTAAATTCCCAACTTTTATATGATTTCATATGTTAATAAGAAGTTATGTTTAATAAACAAGAGCTTTGATATGATTCATATTTTTGAAAGGATTTCCCTTGTAGCATCGCATGTCATGGCATATCTATATGCATGTGATTTTTTATTTAACTGTTATTTAAATGTTGCTGATCATTAATCTTGACTTAATTATTATCATTAAAGTTATTCTGTTATTGCTCTTTTTTTGTCTTTTACCAGTTTGAATTATTGTTTGTCTTATTACTTTTATTATAATTTAAAAACACATGTATGAGACATAATTTATACTTATAGTCTTTATATTTTTATTCTTTACTTTTATAGTTTAATTGGTGATGATTCTAAACTGTAAAACTTGAGCAGTTGAATTTAAATAATTTGAGGAAACATTACAATAAATCATTTATGTTTATTATTGAGTAGAACAGACAAATCTAATTAACTTTTCTGGTAACATGGGAAACTATTTAATTTTAAAGGCACACATAATAATCATACAACTAACAGTTTTGACTCTTCATCAACTCACTTTACAGCAACATTGCATTCTTTCTTAACCCTTTAAAGCCCAAACCAAGAATAAAACAAAACAGAAAATTACTTTTTTTTTGGTTTGAAGTCCTTATTTGGCCTTTTAACAAAATATGTAAAAATAAAAAAACAGAAATACATTTTTGTTATTAGTAATTTATTACTATGCGATAAGTCAAGATTATTTTTTGTGTAGTCTTCTGCCCTCTGTTATCAGGTACCGGTATATCTGATTGTGTACAATAGGATTTTGAGCAAAGTTTTTAGCATTAAATTATGCAAAAGGTGTCAGACGCAAAACATTTCAGAAACTGTATGTATCAAATACGATACATTTGGCATTACAGGGTTAAAAACAATAACCTCAATTACAGAGTCACAGTTACTGTATAGAAAAACCCACTGTCAACTAATTAGCTAATGGAGTCACATTGTAAAAAAAATCTGCACAATAACTTCCTCATTACAGTTAAGTTTTTCCTAAAAAAGTTATTTCATTTATGCTTTATCATTAATCCTTAACATTTTACACTACCTAAATATATTTAAGTAACAGGGCTTTATGGGTTTTTTTATTTTTAGAGTTAATGAACTTAAGGTACTCAGTTTAATTGATTACTTTTAACATTTGGCTTTACAGTGATTGTATTTTTTTATTATGTCAATTATATGTATTTTTTTTAATTCATTTATATATTGTTTATTTGCTTATTTTTCGCATTTTTTATTTATTTTAGAGGAAGGACAGACAGACAGACAGACAGACAGACAGACAGAAGTGGTGAGCAATTGATATGAACAA
>NW_015150844.1:732191-743080 GCF_000732505.1 Cyprinodon variegatus
AGATAGATAGATAGATAGATAGATAGATAGATAGATAGATAGATAGATAGATAGATAGATAGATAGATAGATAGAGGTGGGAGGGTTAAAGAGGCGGAGTTTGGTGTCCAGTGTAGTTGGGGTCAGAGTGAACGGATGGAGTGATCAGCAGCACTTCTACTTTAACAACCTGTGGATAAAAAGTGGGCCTGGGTGAGCTGGTAAAGCATCGGGCAGCTGATTCTGTCATGCATGTGTTGTGGGAATGTGTTTTCTGCGCGCTTGTTGTGATCAGGAACGTGGGGACAAGCGGAGAGTTGACCAACACTCAGGGACACCTTCTGCATGCTGATGAGAGGAACTTCACAAAGCACGACTCCATGAAACAAGAAGCCTTTGAGCAGCTGCAGGCCCTACCAGGTTTGGAGCAAGAATTTCACATGAATTTAAACATGTCGCACATTTGACTAATCGTTCATTTCAGGGATTAAATAGAACACTGGAATTGTGTTTTATGAACGTTTTTATATAATTTCGTTCCCTTTGCGCCTTCAGTCTTTACACCACATGTTTTTATAATATTTTAAACAAAGATTGCCTTATTTGTGTGAGGATTTACTCACAAATCTACTAATCTGTTTACAAGAGAAGTGATGGAAGCAACCATGTATGGCAAGCAATAATATCATATAATATTTGAATTTGAATTGAGAAAGCTTCCTGGAGAGGTGGCGAAACGTCTTCAAATCTTGAAAACCAAGTCCAGTGGATATTTTTTGAATTTTTACGGAAATATCATATAATAGGTTTTATGTTTTAGGTCTGTAATCATTCAATCAATTGTTCTAATCAAGGAATTGTTCATTCATCAACCTTTTTCCATTTCAAATTAAATTACTAGAATAACAGTTACATGTTTTTTCAAAATAAGAATTAAATGATCAAAACTTAAATAATGCCATATTTTTGGATGTTAGTAGTTAAAAGAAAGACATGCTTTGTTATGTCTTGTTTTCAGCAATCCATACTTAAAACATCAACCTTATGAGAAGATGCTGTGTGTTCATGTTTTTTGGACTCTAGCTGCTCAATCGTGGGATAAGCTGTAGCATAATTTCTATAGTCATAGTTTAAAAGACATGTAATTTTTTACTGAACAATATCTTTGAAATAACCTTTTTACTTGACACTTTATGAATAAAACATTCTTTGATAAGCAGACTGACACCTCTGTGGTTCAGCATCTATGCATCTATAACCTGTAACCTAATTTCCTGAATTAACTTTGGCTTAGAAGTCTCCACACTGTTNGGCAATGCGACGTCCAGCATGTCCATGTTAAATGGGACCGACCTAGCAAGCAATTGAAGCGTTATATTCAAGATGGACTTATTTGATACTCAGTAGAGACAGGCATCCAGCTCAACTCAGATCCCAATGGCAACTCCACTTAAGGTGAAAAGAGTAAAAAATGTATTACTGAACAACAACAACGAAAAAAACATGTTAAATAAGAGCGTGAGATATGCGAATAAGCAGAAGTGTGCTGCAGTTCTGTATGTTGGCCACAGGTGGTAATAGCGCAATCTTTCCAATAAAGATGCGTTTGGCTCTTGGTTCAGAAGCATCCAAGTTAGACTCACTTCAGATCTGTCAGATGTTGTTTAATGTCATCCATGCAATCAGCAAACTTTCTTTCCTCTTGATCAAGACGCTTTATTTTCCAAAATCAAAACAAACTTAGATTTTCTTACCGCAACATGACGTGACAGGAAGATCATATCGGCTCATTTCGTTCCTTTTTTGCCACTCAAAAAAAACAACAATAATCAAAAGTGGTCAAAAACTGTATGGCTGCGCTGACTGAATCCAAGAGCTCACCCGGCCCCAATAGCCAACTCCAATATAATCCAGGTGTTGCAGTCACCTGTCCATAATGAAGGGGCCACGGCAAGAAACAGCGTAAATTATGAATGGCAGCAAAACACAAGTAAACAAATTCATAATTTCATAATTAAGTCAGTCAACTTATACTTCAAACCAAAATATTTAATGTTCATATATATCATACTAAAACCAGACAAAAATAGTAAACTAGAAATAAATATTAAACCATAAATCAAGCATTTGGCTCCAACAGGTGGCAGTATCCATCCATCCATCCATCCATTCATCCATCTTCTTCGCTTCTCCGGGGTCGGGTTGCAAGGGTAGCAGCTTCAGTAGGGAGGCCCACAAATCCCTCTCCCCAGCAACTTGGGCCAGCTCCTCTAGGGGAATCCCAAAGCGCTCCCAGGCCAGCCCAGAAACATAGTCCCTCCAGCATGTCCTGGGTCTCCCCCTGGGCCTCCTCACGGTGGGACGTGCCTGGAACACCTAACAAGGGAGACGTCCAGGAGACATCCTAATCAGATGCCTGAGCCACCTCAACTTCCTCCTCTCGATGTGGAGGAGCAGCGGCTCTACTCTGAGTCCTCCCCGGATGACAGAGCTCCTCACTACGGAGAAAACTCATTTCAGCCGCTTGTATCTGGAATCTCGTTCTCGACCCAAAGCTCATGACCATAGATGAGGGTAGGAACGTAGATCGACCTGTAAATCGAGAGCTTTGCTTTTTGGCTCAGCTCTCTCTTCACCATAACAGACCTGTACAGTGCGCACTTCACAGCAGACCCCGCACCAATCCGCCTATCAATCTCCCGCTCCATCTTCCCCCTATTCATGAACAAGACACTTAAACTCCTCCACTAGGGGCAGCACATCCTCCCAGACCCGAAGAAGGTATTCTACCCTTTTCCAGCTCAAGACCATGGTCTCAGATTTGGAGGCACTGATCTTCATCCTGGCCGCTTCACACTCGGCTGCAAACCGCTTGAGTGAGAGCTGTAGATCACTCCCTGATGAAACTAATAGAACCACATCGTCTGCATATAACAGAGACAGAGGTGGCAGTATTATAAAAAAAAAAATTCCATAAAGCGGTTCTGCAAGAAGCTGTCTCGATCCTTTTCCCTCATCCTTATTAGGCCAACATCACTATCATCACTAACATCATATGATCAATAACTCTCTACAAGATTGACACATTCCCCTGCTTTTAAAACTACCATCATTAACTCTATTGATCCTCAATATTCCCTTTCTTACCAAAACTATCTTTAGCTCAGGTGTTTCATTTCCCTGCTGTACAGATGATACATAACTCTGAACTAAAACAGACCTTCAGCTACTGTATCTTCTGCTTCATCATCCAGAGAATCACTCTCTTCACTCACTATCTGCTTGAGGAAGATACAAGCAGATATGACCTGGGAATTCCTTTAACTGGTTGGCACTTCATATCAACTGCAATCATCCACCATACAAACTCATTAAGATATTGTGGTCAGGACAACAAACTTGAGTCCTCTGTCTCCAATATATAGTAAGTTCGGCATTTGATCCTCACCTCTCCCACATCTGAAAAACATATTTTTCTTCATCTGAAAAACATGGACTTCTTACACAAACAAGCAAATATGACAACATCACCCCAAGTTTTCCTTTCTTCACTAGCTTCCGTTTCTGTTTTGATTCAATGCAACATTTGTCTCTTTATGCACCAGTGCATTCATGGCAGTGTACCTCAAAGATGTACTATTCATGCACACCAAAGGACACCCCCTTCACTCTACTACCTTTTACTTACTACCAGATACTGTATGATGAAATTAGGTCATAGTCATTCAGTAAAAATTCAAAAAATATCAACTGCATAAGACTCAAACTCACTGCGGCTCCAGACATTTGAATTGAGAAAGCTTCCTGAAGAGGTGGCGAAACATCTACAAATCTTGGAAACCAAGTCCTGTGGATATTTTTTGAATTTTTACGGAAAAGATGGAATTAGATTTTAAATTCTATTCTATTGTATTATATTCTATTTTAATCTATTTTAATCTACTTTTCTTATTTACAAGCACAAGGCATACTGCATATTGCAGGGAGGCTGCCAAACATGCACCTTAAATTTTCAGAAAACCTCACGTATCCTAGTAAAGTTTCAGTTTTGGAGTTCTTTTCCCAGTCTTGCATTCACCTAGAACATTTCTGGAAAGTTTTTTTTTTTTTTTCTATTGCTTTGCACATTAAATCTGCCTTTTCGACCATGAAATTCAGACTTTGTTGCTGTAAGAGAGCTGTGGATAGAGCACCCAGAGGAATATTTGTAGGTTGAAATGTAATTAATGCTTCTGAATTTTAACCTAAAGCAGGACTGTGAACTGTGCAAGTTTGGGATTTGTGAGGTCTTTAATGAAGGACGTTGCTCTGTGGTGAACTCCTGTAAGGTAAATTAAAAAAGTGGAGTTTACTATATGCTACAATAGCTTGCCATAAGCCCTTACAAGTAAAGGCTTCATTTACGGTATGATCACACATAGCATTTAGAGTGTTAGGTAATGATTAAGAAAAGGCTTCAGATAGTAAAAGAGGAGAAAATCCGTAAAGACTTTTTGCACTTCAAATGTTTGACACTTCAGTTTTGTAGATTTCTTATTTATTATTATGCATTATTATTAATGATATAAGGTAGAGCGATAACACGTGTGCTAATGTTGAACTTTTCCTGTCAGGCTTTTTGCTCTCAGCAGAGGAGCTGAGAGAGGAATTTGTGACCCTGTGTGCTTATCAAGTGATTCATGACTAATTCATGCTGATGTAGGAGTACATCGCCAGCCATCATCACATGATCTGGTCTGTAGCTGCGTGGACTTTATGACTTGGACATGTAGCCAAGCATGCTTTTATCTGAGGCACAAACAGCTCCCAACTCCTCCGACCCGGCTGGTATTTGCTGAGTGCTGCCAGGTTTTCTCCTCACAGAGTTAAAGCTCTGGGGAAAGGACTTACCACACTGGACAAAAAGCTGAAATATAAAAATATAGACATGGATGGTGATTGTTAGGTCATTTAATAAGCCAAGGAACAGATATGTAGATTTTGTAATTCAGCTCCGGCTGGTGAAGATCTCAAAGCGAGCTCTCATGTTCTCATCCATCAGCTGAAACAATGGCCTAATTCCCAAAACACATGCAGGGTAGACGGGGGTCATTAAAGATAATTCCCTGTTGCACCATCTGTCTATGCTGGTGGTGGTCTCACAGGATCATTTGGTTAACATGTTCCTTTAGCATCTATGCTGTTATTTTTAATATCTGATAAAAAAGATAGATGCCACATGTCCTCTTGTTATGGCTGCTGCAGTTCTTTTAGTTTGCACTTTGTTTTCCACAACCATAACATCTTATTACATCTTTCTATCATTTTATATGTTAGAAAGAATGCTTTATTTTCTACATGTGTCATCTATGTTGTTCTGTTTCCTGATAATACCGTACATCCCATGCACTGCATGGTCTTTTTCTTATTTGAAGACAAATTTTCCTTTTTTTTTTAAAACCACTCTCTTTGTGTTGAGGGTCAATTTGCCAAATGGAGGGATTATAGTAATCTAGCCCCAGAAATGTCCATTCCAGAATTAGTGATCCACCCCTTCTGTTGTTTTTGGCAGCTGAAGCAGAAAAACACTCTTAAAAATGAGGCTTCCTCTCCTTAAAAAAACCATCCTCCTTTCCATCTGCACTGTTGTTAGCATCTCAGCGGGCTCACACAACCAAATGTACTTGTTTGTTTCACACTGGTGGCTGAAAATGGATGCAATCCAAGCAGTTCCAAGCTATTGCTTTGCTCTGCTCAAAGGAAACGGTTGGGGGTAATGATATGGGTGAATCTGGCTCCCTTGAGTTTGGCTATTACTGACAGCTGCTAGTGTTAGGCTATGTGCAGACTGGCATCATAGTTGTGGCTGTAAACCTTTGGCAAGTCTTTGAGAAGAAGGATTAGAAAGACTCTGAGAAGCTCCAGTCATCAGAGAAACATATTTCTGGTATTATAGTGGCTCACATTTCTGCTACAGTAGTTCTTGGTGCTGCATAAAAACTAAAAATAGCTTCCATAGCTTAATTTAATAAAGCTACGACTAATAAATCTCCTTAAACCTGAGCTTAACTCTATCTGCAGAGACTAATATTTTTATGGAGACAAGGTGATAGAAATGTCCACTGTGCCAGATCCCACTCTTAATAGTTATGATGTAAAAATGTTTTTCAGGCCTTCAGATGTTTTGTTGTGCTCTTTAGCACAACAAAAATATAATTATTTTATTGATTACCAATGTCAAATATAGTGCAGTTAAAATATTCATCTGTTCTTTGGAGATATTGGTATAATTGCCTCCTGAAGGGGTAGGCACCTTCTCTGTTGTACCTTTTTTTTTTTTTTATTCTTAGTGTATCTGTTTCTTTTAATGTATATTGGACCTTGAGTCTGTTATAAAGTCAATGTACAATCTATCTACATCTATCATTGTTGGACAGTTACTTTTTTTAACACTAGAATTTATTAGATGTCATTTTTCTTGTTCACTTAATACGTATTAGTTAATTGGCGTAGTCCACAGCCCACAAAATTGGCGTAAATAAAATGTTGATGATATAATTGTCCTTAAAGGAAAAGTCTGGTCACATTCAGAATACAAACGTATGAAAGTACTATAAGTATGAAATTATTACATATTTTTCAATAAATGATAAGAGTAATTTTCATTTGAATGTGCTTTACCCGAGACATCCATGTTTGTCAAAGAACACTACTGCCACCTACTGGTTTAAGACATCACGGTGCGGTATCGGCTGTTGATCAAGTCCCAGTGCTGTATCTGGTGTTTGTCACAACACACCATTGTCCGTGGAGGATCATGAATCTTTTTTTGACTTTTACCTGATTTCAATTGTGAAGTCCTCTGGAAATCTATAATAATTATTGATTGCAGATGTGTCAAGTAGTTCCCATTGATTTTGCTTGTAAAGCGGGTAGAATTGGGCTAGGCTTACCGCACCGTGACGTCACTGCCAGAAGATGTCAGGAGTGAGGGGTTATTATATTTGGGCAAAAATGGCTGTTCCCGGACTCAGTGATCGCGACGAAAAATATTGTTTTAAATTTTTTTTACTGATTAACACTTAATTCATTAAATCACCACAAATGTATTAGATTTAGGTATAAATAATGAGCCAGTGGTTAATCCTAGCTGAATGGACTTTTCCTTTAAGACAACTGGTAACTCTCAAGGTTTTCCAGGAAAACCGTAAATTTGACCATAATGGGGCAAGGTTTCTGGAAGCTGTTGTTGTGAATTATATTATCATAAATAGTGTTGTCACGATACTAAACTTTTCAACTCGATACCAATACTAAGGAAAATATCGATACCATTTTCGATACCACAAGGATAAAAACAAAGACTCCAAAATTCAACAGGAATATTTTCATTAATAAAATACAAGAAATAAATACAATAAACAATAAGAACAATATTTTGAGGTTGTATGCTGTGCACAATATTAAGCAAGCTTGATAAAAAACGTATAAAATTAAAATTAAATGTTCCTTCCTTGGCTATGCTTTACACACCATAACAATGACGCTAGCCAAACAAAAATAATTCTCAGCAGCTGCACCTGTTACAAAAATAGTCTGAAACTGAAAAATGCACAGAATTATTTAATCACACAGTGTTTAGAAAGTGCATTGTCCTCTATTCTGCACTTTAGATGCACTTTAGGTGCCACTGGTGATAGCACGTATCGATACTTTTGAAAATGAGTATTGTATCCGAATACAACGTTTCAGTATCAATACTTTTTTGAGTATGCATACTTTTGACAACCCTAATAATAAAGCAATATGCTGGCATTATCCTTGCATTATACTGCTATTGCGATTGGGTTTGGTGTGGGTACCTTGTGGAATTTCTATAAGAAATGTACTGTTGCATTTCTTATAGAAATTCAACATAAACATAATCAAGTACGTATTTATTACAGGTTATGAGTCGTCATAACGAGGTTAGAGTCGTCCTGTAATATAAGTTATTGGTTTGAACCCAGCTTTTTCTTATTACTTGTTGCCTAGATTTATATGCATAGGGGTGTATACATTTCTATGTGTTTGTGACTGTGATTTGGTGATGTGGTTCTGATGTAACATACAGGGTTGTTTGGTTTCATTAGAAATGTCTTATAGTCCATTTAACATCGGGCCACACTAGAGATCGACTGATAGAATGAGGCAGATAAGGGTTCCTCACCTGATCTCAAGGCAAGGCTGTTCACTGCTCTAATGAATTGATGAATGCATGCAAGTATTGGAAAATGCCAATACAAGAAAAAACACACAAAAAACCTCTAATTTCACCTGCCTGATGTTTTGGTCAACAGATAACAGTTTCTTTGAATGTTTTTTTTACAATTTTAGAAAATATCATGAATTTGTACCACCCCACTGATACCCCACATATTTCCTGGGTCTTCATAATTCATAATTTATAAGAGATAAGTTTGTCTATTCATGCGTTTAACAATATATATGACCTCTTTAGACCTCAACTGGATTCGGTTAAAAAATGCAAGAAGATATCAAACTATAAAAATTAACAAATTTTTTTACAAAGACATCTTTTATGTGTGTTTGCAAGTATCATAATAGATATGCTTTATTCTTTTAGTGTTGTTTGTGCTATGTTCTTACCTTGGCTGACCACAAAGATTTGAGAATGGAGGGTTTGTGATTCCAAATAACTAAGCTTAGTGTACTCACAGTGAATTACTGAACACCTAGATATATGACCAAATAGCCAGAAATTTAATTTATCCTTAAAGGGCACTAGTCAGTTTTACATGCGCACTTTTTAGCATGATCGCATGAGTATTTCTGACAATTGTTCATTAAGTAATTAGGCTTTATTTTCAGTTTGGGCTACCATACAAAGACATTGTTGCATTGCTTGCAAAACATCACCATTATGTTGTGTCTGAACGTCACTTTAAAAGTATCATAAAAACCTGTGGTCTATTTCGGCACAAAGGGTACAAAAACCTTGTGACATTCATTTAAACACAACATGACGGTTCAACTGAACGGATATAGATGAATGTTTACAAAATTTCTGGAAAACAGATTAAAGGAAAAAAAAGAACAGGTCTGTCTGATATTAAAAGAACTTGATCCTTAAAAGTACCAGACGCCTTTATCAAAAAATATGCCTTCGTCTGTTTTCTAATGAAATCCGGCAGCAGATACATGCTACACACTATTCCAGAAGGGTTCGGAAAAAAAAGTCTGCGGTAAACTTCTGGTCCTGACAGTGCAGGAGACTGTGTTGTGCAGGTCTGCAACAAAGGGTCCTGACAGTTTTAGTTACAGTTTCATTTAGAGTTGACATAAGGTTCCAAGTGGAACCTTATGTCAACCTCCATAATGGTCTACATGTGAAACCAAAACTATTGGGCTAACATCTAGCTCTGAAACATCTATTCCCAACGCTACATCAGCAAAAAAGGACACACACACAAAACAGAAAACCCTAGCAGATCTGCAGCTTCTAAAATATTTAGACCATCTTGTCAGGCACCGAGAAATGTGTCACATTCAGAGTCACTGAACTCCTGCTTTCTATCCCGGTCACATCTAGATGCCAAGATGCCTTAAATTGCAGCCATTATGATTCACCGACACGCAATGGAACAGGCACAGCTAATATTCCCCAGTCCTTTTTTGGAATATATTTTTTTCATTTACTTTTATCAGTTTTCTAATATAGAAATTAGTTTATTGTCCGTTAAAAAATCTGCTTTAAATATCTTGTAGTTGTAAAAAGCATTTGTTCTGTTCAAGAAAAGCAAGTTAAACACCAGACTTTCCTTTTAACATATATTTTAAAGCCATCCTGAGGCTTGTGTTGTTATATATAAAACTCAAAAACATGTTCCTTCTCTTTATAGGCTCCACCTTTAATCTGAGGGTCCAAGTCAACGACATGCTGAGTCGGCAGCCACTGAGTCGGGCAGCGCTGGACCTCTTCGTCAACCATAGGTTGAACAGCACAGCTTTGAGTGAGGAGGACGGCAGCGTGCGGCTTCGTGTTCCTTTCCACTCAGGGCTGCCCATCACAGTTGTGGCCTCTAAGAAAGGCTTTATTTCTGCTTTACTGCTGTGTAAAACCAGTAAAATACCCAGTGAGTTCCCCATTGATGTATCTTTTTATTTGTATGGAAGGGCTGTCATGTAGTGTGGATGTCAGAATTAGTTTAAAACCAATTCTAGGTCCTAAAATTAGTCATTATAATGTGACAACATTCAGGGGAATTTTCCTTGTTTCTTTAAATCAATTTTTCGTATCTCATGTTTTTTTTTTTATGTTGCATAAGATGTCCAGTACCTGTTCTGCAAAGGATTTCAGCACATGAGAAACAAGAAAACAACAACACTGCCATCTAGTGGAATAAAAAACAATTTTTTAATATTAATATTAGGTTTGTATCTCCCCCCCTCTCTCTGTCTTTTATTATTTCTGCAGTCTTCTCATCTATAATTGTTCCCCTGCTGCGTCTAAATCAAGGGAACATCTGGCTCTTTGAAGATACGGTTCTGATCACTGGGAGAACTGCTGGTATTGGGAAATGTTTCTGTTGCTCTCTCTGTGACTTTAAAAATTGGAAGATTTTATGGAAATTCACAAACCTTTTTTTTTTCCAATTGAAGCTGCTGTTTCCCAGCCCACGGTCAGGTTTCCTCAGAGCCTCCTGAACCTGACCCACAGCAGGAACATCAGCTCCATCAGAGCATACCTGACGGTTCCTAAACTCACCTCACAGCAGGACAGCTCTCTCAACACCCTGGGCATCATCAGCAGCCAATCAGGTAACATTATTTTTTTTGCAAGGTAGGTCACATTATCCAAAGTCTGCTTTGAATCCTATGTGACTCTTCACAAAGCAAGTTTATGAGTTTTACTTTTTCAGGGAAATATA
>NW_015150844.1:744034-749107 GCF_000732505.1 Cyprinodon variegatus
GGGAAAAAATGACTTATCTAGATTTGGATTTTTTCCAGTTAGCAGATTATCTTCTTCCTCATAAAATGTACCTATTAGCGTGGACAGACTCTAGTTTGAATACAGGAGTCCTCTTAAGACAGTTGGGGCACAAAACCATTTCCTGATATTTGGCATTCCAAACTCCAAAGTTATTTCAGCATAAATCTTTTGATCATATAATGGTAGGCAGTAGGACAGTGCCTATCAACAGTAGCAATGAGTCGTTGATTTTGCCACAATCTCTCCTCAGCAACTTTGTGTTAGAAGTGGAGAGAAATTACCCATTTAAAAACGCAATTAGAACGAGGTTCATCTGCTGCATTTAGATAGGCTCTGAGGAAATAGAAGCACCAGGACAGAAGTTCTCTCTCTGAAAAGAAGATCCAGAGAGATACTTCTAATAAAAGAAGTTAAACAGAGAAACAATTGGCCAGGAATGACTGCTAAGGACACCAAAATAAAAGAAATTGAAAATCAAAAGCCAACCCTTAAAGAGAACTATTGGTAACTTCCTGAGACATCTAATCAGAAACAAAACCTTAAATATGCAAAATATTTACCCATTGCATTATGACTCACACAGTATTGTTTCTGATGTACTCTAGGATACATAAGTGTGGAGCTAAGTCCAGTGGCAGCAGTCTGTGTGCAGCTTTTCTCAGGAGACACGGAGCTGCAGGTGAAGGGGCCGATCCAGATCAGCCTCAATGTTCCTGACAGCTGTGGCCTCCAGGCTGCAGACGTGGTTCCAGCCTGGTTCTTTAACAGAACTATTGGTCAGTACAGAATCTTTTCAACACTCTGCTCTCCTACCTGACCAGATGCACATGAATACATTTAGGGCTAGATCTTCAAAGATTCTAAATATGCAGAGCCGAATTGCATGGAAAAATAAAGTAAGCACATGAAATAACTGGGCGTGTTGTTGGTGAACTACAAAGCCTGTAAAATGAATAAGATATGCAAACAGTTTGGTTTCATTCTGTTTAAAGTTAAACTGTGCTATTGGCAGTTTGGACAGGCTGTAAAAGAAAGGTGAAGATCTGCTATGGAGTTGGAAGTAATGATGATAATATGAACAAAATAGACGTCCAGACTTTGGCTCAGTGTCTTCTTAAAGGGGTCATAGAATGTCTCTATAGGGTATTTGCTGCTGGTCCTTAAGGTCTCTGAATAGGGTTTGTAACATTGTTTGGGCTGAAAATGGCATATTTGCTGTTCTATGAGCCCTAATGACAGCCTGGTTAAAAGCCCTAGAATGAAACGACAGGTTTTCTTCCTTTTATGGTATGTTAATGAATATTTAGATGAGCTGTGGGCTTATTGGTTGGTTTACAACAAGCGAAGCTGCTGAGCAAAGATGCATCATAGCAACAAGCACTCACTCACTGAAACATCAAATTGTTGATATGGTAAGGTGACCAGACGTCCTCTGTTTCCCAAACATGTCCTACTTTTCATACCTAAAAAAATGTCAGAGGGGGAATTTACGGGGGCAGGGAGCCAGCAGACAGAGCGAACCAAACACAACCTGGTGACGGTAGCCTGGACACAGGCGGCCCCATGCCTACCATACCAGCCCCCCTCCTCTCACTGAGTCAGCGGACCAGCAGTCGACACTTCAAACCGGGCCCCCCCAGGGTGTGACAAAAATACAGACCAGAACCAAAAAAGGCAACATCCCAAAGTTTACGTCAATTCGCGGCTTCGTTTGGATTTAGCCGTTTTATGGTGGAAGTTTAGAATAGATTTGCAGGGAAAGGAGGTGTTGATGGGGTTTAAACTTCTCTGTACGTCCATTTCACCCACTGAACTATTGTTATTTATCTATGACGATTTATACTCGGTTTTGCATTCTATGACCCCTTTAAGACATTTTCACACCTATCCAGGAGTCTTCTTTCAGTTGAGACCAGTCCAAGTCAGGTACAAATCAAATAGCCACCCCTTGTTTTTCTGCATTGTTGGAACCCTTTATTGTGCATGGGCTATGTGATTGGTCTTTTGAATCATAATAGGAGTGCACATGTAATTTCTTTGGACTGAGTGCCATGACTGAAATGTAAAGACTTAGAAGCAGAAACCACTATCCTGTTCTCTGTTCAGGGATTTTTTTTTTGCTCTTTTAAGAAAAATGCCGTCCTTTCCCCCCCTTAATAATATGATAATTTTGACTTGGAATGGGCTTTTGTACAGGCGAACAAGTTTGCACAGGTTTAAATATTGATTTTATTGTTTTAATGTTTCATGTTGTATGGCTTCACTGCAGGTGGATGGATGAGGAAAGGACTTGGAATGATGAACCTGGTAGAAGGAAAACTGATGTGGACGTTTGCTGCCCCTCATCTGGGCTACTGGATCGCTGCACCTTTGTCCCCAAATAGAGGCAGGTTTTTACCTCAGACATGCTCAGATGTTTTTAACAGAATACGGCAATGGTAAAAAGATGAAGGAAAAGAAAAATAAAGAGCAACATATTTTATGAAGTACCCTACAAGCTCACTTGATATAATACTTAAAGACCAAAGCAAACTGATTGAATTAAAGTTCTCGGCTTGATGTAAAAAGTTAGAAGGAGACCAGCTGGTGAAGATTCTCAGTCATCCAGGTCATTGTCATTGAATTTCAAATTTGGAAAACAAAGTTCAGTGGTTTGTTTTTTAGTTTTGTTTTTTTTTTCTAAATTACAAGGAGACCATTCTTTTTGATCGGATGATATATGGGAAGTGGTGTTATTGATGTGTGGTGAACTGACATTTTAGAGTCAGAGAGGGAGGTACTTTGGCTTAGAAGAAAGTCCGGCGCGGCAATATGGTGGAAAAATGAAATCTGATGTATGGGTTTTGTTTTTCCTTAAAGTTTCATGATAAAAAATGAAAAAGAACATACATAACTTTCAGAAACTGACTTTTAGTTTAATCATCTCCTCTGGGAGGTCACCTTAAAATAAAACCATGTTTCTCAATGCTATAAAAATATAACAGACTGAATGTTTATAGTTAGTTTTAACACACAGTCAGCTAGTTTATCAGTTGGAAGTTTGCATCGAACAGAAAATGCGGTGAAAGCCCAAAAATAAAAAAAATATCCCAATCTTTTTCTAAAACTTCAATCTAAATGAACAGAAATTCCTTTAATTAATAAAATAGTTTAATCACCCAACCGAAGAAGAAAAATGTTATCCTGATGGCAAAAAAAAAAGAAAGAAAAGAAAACGATCCAGCATTTATAGACCATATTACCAAGATTACAGGAAGTGCATGTACATCAAGAGCTCCTTGGAATTATTTTGCTTATGAAAAAACTTAAGTTGTTGTCATGGAAGATGTTTAGCTTTGCCCAAAAACACATTTGCCATTCAATATGCATAAATAAATCACCTGCATGCATCTCAATGAAGGTATTCAATGAATGCCTTTTTGGATGACTGTGATCCAGTTTTGTAACTGGATAAAAAACAAAACAGTAACTTTGGATTTTAATTTTTTTTTTTTTGTCAAATATGTCTTTACCCAACTAAATATATGAAATTAAAAAGCCCTTTAAGGTGCAAATGAAGCTTCAAGTTGATTTTTTTGTTCTCCTATCATCTTCTCTAGGTATCTTTGGATTCCCTGCGCTTCTTGATTTCATCTCTCAACATTCGTTTTTTCTTACGGTTCTTGTTGGAGGAACACTTTTTGCTTTTATTTTGTTTCTGCTTGGACTCCTATGTTTCTGCAGGTAAAAAAATAAGTCTTTCACCTTTATTTTAGTCTGTTTATTTTAGTTTTTTATCTGAAAATGTTGCACAGATGAACACCACCCTTTTTAGTAATTTTCTGTTAAGTTTAGGTTTATGGTGCTTTCAAATTGTACATCTTAGAATTGTATTTTTTTTTTCTTTTTGTTCTAGGATGTGTTTCCAAAAATGTTTAAAAAAAAAAACAATCCACAGGACTTTGTTTCCAAGTTTGAAGATGTTTCGCTTCCCATCCAGGAAGCCTTTTTTTAATTAAAAATGTCAGAAATAGGATTGATTTCGATGCTTTATAGAGTGGACCAAAAACTGAGCCTTGTGTGGCTTAGAAAACATCCAAATTGAACCTGATGAACGGGTCCGCCCCTTAAGAATAGGGCAGGACGTGTGTTCAACATTAAAAAAAAAACATTAACTGAAACTTCGGCCTTTTGTCTTTGCTGCCATTTAGTAATAGTCAGTTTAAGAAATTTCCCTTTTAAGCACTTTAATAGGAAAATATGGTAATGTTCAGTAAACTAGAGTATAGTTTCTGTTAAGGTCAGTTTGCAAGATGAAAAGTAGCTTTTGAAATAACCTTTTGTCAGGTAATAACCAAACTTTTCATTAAGCACACATTCTCTATTAAAGTGCTTTTTTAATTGGACTGATGTAATGTTCTCACTTCAAAATGCTTTATTCTGTAAACAGCTAATCATCACGATTAGCAGAAATAATGGCTTGCAAGCACATCTGCATGGAATTAATCTATTTACTGTTTTCAACTTTGTGATGGTGTTCCGGAAAAAGGAAATTATGTTTAAGAAAAAAAATGTAATTCTTTAATATGAGTTTAGGTGCAATTGATATAATTTATTTAGCATTCAGCTCAGTCCAAAATCAATCAGTCATTTCCTAAAAGTTGAATTAAACAGTTCTTACAGTCCAGCTCAATCCTCTCTATAGGTTGCTCTTTCTATACTCTTGTGTTCACTCTTAATATTCATTCTTTGATATTTTTCTTAGGAAAGAAAATCAAAAATTTTTTTTGGTATTAGCAAAAATCTTTCAATACTTTATGATCAAGACTTCTTTAAAAAATGGGAGGAAAATCCAACTGCTTGGAGGGAAAATGCTAGCCTCATGAGACCATCCTGATCTCGCGAGCTTTCAAGGTTTCACTCGCAGATCAGTCTGGAGACTCTCCGTTGAAGAACATTTGGAGCCGTTCACCAAACGAACATCCAATCAGCGTTGGCTTTGAGGCGGGTTGAGGTGTGACACAATGAGAAGCGATACAGTTCAGTCTAAAGAACATGGCGGCTTCAGCCAAT
>NW_015150844.1:749821-751634 GCF_000732505.1 Cyprinodon variegatus
AATCAGCTAACCAGTATTTTTGCCCCTTCCCAAAATTACTTCAACGGAAGGTTTCCATGCAGAGCAAATCCATCTGGCGGAGTCAGGTTAGGAAAATGCAGACAATTGCAAGATTATTAGATTAGATTAAGATTTTTGTACAGTGATGTATTTCCTTTACATTTCTTTCAAGAGTCAGTTATTGAAAATACAAGCTTTAAGAAATCTTAATAAGCCTCTTTTTTATTTGCAGAAGGAAAATCTTTAAAAACAAAACTAGAAAGGCGTCAACAGTGATGAGAAAAGACCAAACCACCTCCACAGTTCATGACGAGGAGTCTGAGGCATCCTCAGCCTTACAGCATGCTGATGGAGAGAACCAACGTTCAAACCGGTGCCTCGATTCCTTCCTTGCAATGAAGAGCGGAGAGGTGATCGCCAACCTTGGCGCTGCAGCGGTTCCATCAGAGTGTAACACGCTGGACGTTATTAATATGACCTCAGAACAAACTCCAGTCCCTTCATGTCACCCAAATGGTTTGTTCTTCTACAACCAACCTTTGGCCATCCTTCCTGCTCCAGCATTTTTTCACTTGGAGGAACATCCGGAGCAGGCCGATTGGAGCAGGTCAGCCACTCTGCCACGGGTCGGAGCTTCAAACGGAGCTGCAGCAGAGCCTCAGAGGAAAGAAAGCTTCACCCAGACTTTCCACACCGAGGACCAGCTCCAAAGTTCTGAGGGCTCTCCAGGACCATCTAACACATCCAGAATGCCCTTCAACCTCCCAGAGTCGGCCTCGGTACCAGGAACGCTGAATAAACTGGCTGGAAGCAGACATTCTGTCCACGCCATCACAGGTTTATCTAAAATCCCTTCTCCTCAGCCTCCACGGGCCTGGTTCGTCTCCCTGGAGGGAAAACCAGCCGCAGAGATCCGGTACGCCGTGTCGGAGCAGCAGAGGAGACGGAGGCCCATGGAGAGTCGAGAAACCAGTTTGGACTCAGGAGTGGACCTAAGCGAACTCAATCAGTCGACTGGAAGGAGGCCTGTAACTCTGGAGAGAAACGCCACATTCATTAAAAGCCCTTCCAATAACAAGAACGCACCTCAAGAGTAAAAACTGGGTTTTATCAGAGTTACAGGTTTAATTTTGACATGGGGATTGACCACAGTGCAGAAAGACTCTGACCATACAGCTCACAACAGCTGCAACTCAAAACTCCTTCATCAGGCATTGTTTAAGCCTTTCAAAGTCATGCCTTAACCATTACTTAGGTATTAATTTATGAAATATAGATGCTTCCTTCCAGCCCCAAAGAAAAATACTTGCCTTTAAAGCGAAGCCAGCTCTCCTGTCTGGGTTCCTCCGTTTCATTACATCACAAATTTCTGAAGGTTAAAAAAGTTGTAGACCTACGATTTTCCTAACTTAGAAATTAGCTAAAATAGAGAGGCTGCTCTCCTGTGCAGATTAGCTAATAAAAAAAGCCACCTCATCTTATAGGTTATAATAGAGGATGTTCTTTTTTTTGGGTTGATCATCAAAATAATTGGTCCTCCTAATTGTCAATCATTCTGGTCATATGTTTACGTAAGGTCATCCTACGTTTTGTCCGCATGTTCACTTACCGGTGGTGGGTCTGACATCTTGGAAAAATTGCAAATCTCCTTTAGGACAGTAAGCTTGTATGAGCGATGCAAACAGCAACTTTTAAACAGAGCGTGCACGAGGAAAAATGGTCTTGTGCACGCTCTCCCTTGGGTTTAATAGGCGTTCCCTCTCGGGAGCGGGTTTATCACCTCTTCCTGATTGGAGGAAGTGGCCGTTTGTTT
>NW_015150844.1:752406-755959 GCF_000732505.1 Cyprinodon variegatus
TTGATAGTGTTAGTTTAGGCAGTTTACACATAAGCTCACCCGACAGCACAGCAGGGCCATCACAATTATTCATCCACTTCTTACAATATATCCCCATAAACTATCAAATTCCATGTATTATTTTACTGTTCAGTTGTCCATCTACAGAGTGAAAATAAAGGTTAAGGGAACAGCTGGCTATTATTGTTTCTACTATCATGTTTGTTTATGTCTGCACTCTTATTTTAACATAAAGAAAAGTAATTTATCATTAATATATTTAGCTTTTAGAGGAACATCTGAATTTTTATTTTGTTAAGCTGAAATAATCATTGTTGCCTAGCAGCAATAATGTGCCTGGCTCAAATCCTGGCCTGGGATCTTTCTGCAAGGAGTTTGAATCCATTTGCTTGAGTGGGTTCTCTCTGGGTACTCCACACACAGTTTTTATACATGACTGTTTAGTTCATCAGTTACTCGAAATTGACCTTATGTACAGTAGCAGCCAATCAAATTGGCCCTTCCCAGTCAAACTCCAGCCGAATGGCAGTCCAATTCCTGCCACTGGCCTTCTTCTGGGTGTGTATATTTTTTTACTCTGACCATTTTAGTGAATTACAGGGTCTAATCAGGGCAATCTCTTTAGATCTTAATGTCCACAAATCATGACAGAAAGAATATTTTAGTACTAAGATTGATGTTTAAAAAAGGAATCTCAGGGGACCAGCCAAGGGCCTATAAAGGAAAGTGGGGGAATTTAGAATGGCTACTACTGTGTGAGCGTGTGCATGGGTCTCTGTCCTGTGTGTTTCTATGATGAAATGTCGATCTGTTTAAGATTAACACCACCTTTCTCCCATTAACCTTTGACTATTCAGGATTGATGGGTTGGTATATTGTAATAAAATCCATAATTGTGCATATGTTTGGACTTTTATTCTTTTTTTCCATTGCTAAAATCATCTGTATAACAGTTATAAAAGGTAACTTTATATATATTTTTTCAATTAAGGTTGGAAGTATACTTAAAAACAGTAAGACATACTTTATTCAAGTTGGATATACCTTTCTGATGTTTATTTCTTGATTTTAGGTTTCCAGTTGCAGCCATTATTTCTTTAGCCTCATTTATTCCCTATACTTCACTAGAATAAAACAGCGAGATGTAATGCCTATCTATAAGTGAATGAACTGAAAGAGTCAATTACCTAATAAGATTACACATCAGAAATAAAACCAGGAGCTGCTGATATCTGGATTTTGTGTTTAAGAAACAAAGATCAGGAACTACTTCATATTTTCTGTATTTATTATATTTTGGGTGTTCTATTGTTAACAGTAAACAGCAAGTCAAAATCATAAAGCAAAGCAAATCTCAATAAAGACTTCTAAAAGTGGCTGAAAATTACTCACTAATAACATTACTTATAAATCAGTGATGTTTTAATGGGAAATTAGAGATATTTCTCATGAATATTTGATCAATGTAAGGTTTCTGCTCATAAAATAATTTTCAGTAGACTATGTCCAAACTTATTTTTATAATTCCATGATGTTGGACAAATACAACCTGTTTATTTACTTAGTCTATTGAACTAATATTTATCATATTTAAATTCATGAAGTTAGGATTAATTAATTATTAGACATATGTGGTTCATTTAACCTCTTAAAACCCACCGGGTCGCCGGCTTAAGTCGGGGTAATAATTCAGAATGCATAAAATTTCCATTGGTTAAATTTTTACCAGCAGGTGGAGCCATTGCGCGCAGCTCCAAGCTGACACCAAAAGTTCAAAGCCCCACAGGTCTGGAACTGTTATAGCAAGAGGTCTGACATTTTCAGAATTACTGCTGTTAAAAAAAAGATTTCCGAGAATAAAAAAACAACAACTTTGAGTCATGTTTGAACTGATGCAGGTTGGTCTGTGTTCTAGTCACCCAATTTTAATTTATATATTACGAAACTAGAGGGTGTTAGCTTTCAAATAATGCATTGCACATGTAATTTGGGCTTGCAGTTAACCTGTTTGTTTATCAGGCTTTCGAACTTTAGCATTAAATAATCATAGGCTTCACTTTCAGTTCATCTCCCCAATCTATTGACTTTTTTCTGTTACTGGAGACTTTTGTGACAAGCATATAAAAGCAACTAACTCTGTTTAGAGCAAGTAGATTGGTAACCCCGCCTCCTGCTGTCCTTTATCTTGTCTGCTGTCATGATTCATGCAGCTATTATTTCATCCAAATGAAAAATGGAGAAAAGATAAGCACATCATGGCTTGTCTACAGTGAAAAAAGGGACTAGGTTATTTACTTTTGCCGTCGCCTTTTTACAAACACAGGAAGGAGCAATCAGCTAAGTGAGCTTAGTGCTTGGAAAAAATCTTTCATTCCTTTTAAGCATGAAAAGTCAGCTGAGTACAAAAACATAGAGAGGAAAACAACAAGAAGAGAGGGATAAAACCTATAACAAATAATGTTTGTTTATTCTATTAACATTTCTGTATCTGTATATTGGGTGTTTTATGTGTCTTCTCAATTCAGAGGGGCCCCTGCCTGTCTATTCCTAGGGCCCCAGATTTCCTAAATCCGTCCCTGGCTAAATGCAATTTGCGCTGACGCACCAATGAACTGCTGCAAATGAAGCTATGAACAGGAAACAACGTGTACTTTTTTTTCTTTCTTTTTTTTCTCTTCTTTTCTTCACTTTCGGTTTCACCGCTGAAAGGTAAGAACTCATTTCACAGACTTTTAAGCAGGTTTTAATGTTGTATTATGCAGATGTTTGTTAATGATCATGTTTCCAGTTAGATAAGCTGCACAATTCTGGTTAAAGAAAAACTTTTACTATAAACAAACTGCGTGTAGATCCGATCCGTCGCTGCGGTTTAATGATCTTTTCTCTGAGAGAACGGGCGGAAATAGAAAAATATAAGCAGAAGTTATTAAAAGAAGAACAGAACCTGAAACTCTTTCTGTCCTTTTGAACCATTTCAGTATTTCTTTAATCAGGGTATCTGACCAGCAACCTCTGAGAGCCTTCAGACATGGAGCGACTAAAATCTTACCAGGACCAATTAACAGGGTGGCTGTCAGCAGACACTGAGCACATCCTCAATCAGAGTGGAGACATTTTAAGTGTCAATGAATATAAAGACATCATTAAGAAGCCAAGCGAACAGCAGATGAGCTGCCTTCTGAGAACAATCATTGAGAAAGGAGAAGAAACCTGTGAGAAGTTCACAGAGATCCTGAAGAAGAATCAGGATCATTACCATCAGCTGAAGGAGTTTTTTAGCTGCTCCTTAAAGGGTCAGTAAAAGTTTCCTTTTCTGCTTACTTTGTGTTTCTCTATTTATTGGGATTTCCTCCCTATTAATTGTTGCATTTGTTGTTTCATTAGTTATCAATTTAAACGGTCTCTAGAGGAATAAATAAGTGGGGGACCTTGCATGTATATAGTAAGAGTTAAATGATTTCCTTAACCCTTTATAGGTCCCTCAGTGAAAAACTTTGAAAATTTGAATTTCAAGACAATAGTGTTATTAGAATTAGGGATGCACAATATTGGG
>NW_015150844.1:756573-765007 GCF_000732505.1 Cyprinodon variegatus
TTTAGAAACTCAGAAGCTGATCAAATATCGGGTTAAATATCGGTGGGGTGGCCGATGTCCGATATTCAGTTTTAAGGCCGATACAGACCGATACAGATAGGGGGCCGATTATATCGTGCATCCCTAATTAGAATCCAGGATAAGACCTTATTACCTTACCTTACCTTATCTTGATGGCGAAAATTATTGTCAATGTAATATCAGGAAACGCCAACTTGTCCAAATATATTAAGAAAAATATAAAAAAAAAACAGTGTTTTTATAAGAAATTAATGAAAAACACTGAGAGTGAAAGAAACACATTTTTTTTCGGTACAACATAACCTTAGAGGCATTAATGCTGAAACTGGCACTTAAATTTTTTTGTTTATAAACCTTAATATAATAGTTAAATGGGCTTATTAACTTTTCTAACTTTACTTTTCAACTTTTTACCTTTTTAACTTTTTTTCCAACTTAATTTCCAGTAGGTAATAAATCATTCAAGGGCTCATCTAATTGGTCAAATGCCAAAATAAGATGTACAGCCGTGCAGCAGTATCTTTGCTGAAAGGCTGGATATAGATCTTGTGATTCTAGACCTCACTAAGGGAAGGGGGGGGGGACTCAATTTCTAAGGGGTATGCAAGTGATCAAAAACGGTAACTTGCCTTATAAAGGTTTAAGGATGTTAAAAAGGCTTCTCAGCATTCACTCAGTAGTATATCTCAGAGTAAATCACCTGGATTTGGATGGAAGATTGATGATACTATTTTCTATTTTCTGCAGACTCAGCTGTTCCGACAATGTTCGCTGATGGTAACAGTGTTATAACACAACGGAAGCTGTCTAATGTAAAAGCAAAATCTCTTAAACTTAACGTCGAAACAGTGAGCAGCGCTACTGGAAAGTCTTCTGGTAGGGATCAATATTTATATTATTTTCAGTTTGAGTTGGTATTCTTACAGCTTGTAATCCATCTTCTCTTTCATCTAGGAAACACAATCCCAGGGGCTAATTATACGGCTACGGATGGGAGTGTTATCTTTGCTGACCAATTAGAGGGAGTCAGCGTAGATACCATAGACTTCTCAGTGAACATTAAGCAATCGCGGGATCCTGCAGGTAAAAGTTTATTCTCAGATATTAAATGTTGGGTTCATATGAAACACCCAAAACTGAGATCAGCAGACAGAACATTTGTTTTAAAAAGCTGCTTTCTGGACAATTTTATATCAAAGAATTTGTTTCAGTAATAAACAAGCTTGTCAGTACAAGCACAATGCTGGATTCAGGTCAGTGGGTTACACAAATTAAATTCCTTTATAAGAAGCATAATCAATACACTTATAATCTCACACCACTTTTAGGAGTCATTTTAATTAAAATTACGCTGACATATTGGTTACAAATATTTAAAGAAACCCAACACATGAGGTTAAGTTGTTTACTTTGAGAATTTGCTCCTGAATGAGGATGAAGCTATAATGGACAATCACTGGCAATGTGTTGTTGCCTTTGCTGAAAGCATACAAATTCCCAGTAATCTGGGTAATGTAACCAATAAACAGGGTTAAGGGCAATAAAAGTTTTTCGATTGCATTTTTAGTAGTTCACTTTTTCTAAAAGCAAGTGTCAACACTTCCGCTTTAAGCCTGTTTTCTGTTTTCTAACAGGCAGAAACCTGTAGAACCGGAATTGGCACCTTGTTCTTCTGACATGTCTGACAGAAGGAAAGCAGGCCCCCATGTCCTCCAGCATTGTAACCCCATAGCAGCATAAATACAGATTTAGCTCAAGATAGCCTGAGCTTCTCTAACTATCAGCTGTATCAAAAGAAGTTTTAAGTCTCCTCTTGTGGAAATATGTTTTAGTCTGCCACGCAGACTAAAAACAGAATGATTAGTAAAACCAGAATGTCTAAAACATCTGCGTCTCATTCTACTTTTGGACATTCTAGTAACCAGGAGCAAACCTGCAGGATGGGAGTATAGTGCTCTGTTAGGGACATAAACAGTCAGATCTCTGATATGAGATGCAACATGATTACTTAGGGCTTGATATGTTAGAAAGAGACAATGTTGCCACCATTTGAGGTCTGGATGTGAATACTTGGTAGTAATTCTTCAAATTTTCATCTAATACAGGTTTTTACACTAACAGTACAGTAGAAGAAGTTTTCCTTATTGTCCCATAGGGTTTTAAAGCTTCTCACAGTGCTATAACATCTGTCCTTCTCAAAGATATTTCTTAATATTTATTTTTGTCCCCGCAGCTCTGCAAGGTGCTACCAACCTTTCCAATCAGGTAAAGGAATCTAATCTGATCTAAAGCCCATTTTCATACAGCGATAATCTAATACACTGATGGTTCAGTCCAATGTGAATCAAAAACTGGAAAGAAATATTGAAAATTCAAATGTTTATTCATTCTAGAGCTATTGGTTGTCTGTTATGTACTGTGTTTACATATCAAGCTTTCTTCTGAATTTTGTAGGATCCTTCTGCAAAGATGATCATAAAGCACAAAGTTGAGCTGATCAGATGCCTGATGGCTGATCCAAAACACATCCTGCAGCATGTCCATCAGGAATCCATCATCACAGACAGAGAATACCAGAATCTGAAATCCTATTCCAAACCAGAGGAGGCTGTTACCATGCTGATTGACCAGGTTATCGAAAAACTTCCAGAAACATGTCGTCAGTTCCTGAAGCTTCTCCAGGATCCCAAAGTTCTGGAGGAATATCCAAAGCTGGCTGAGATCTTCATGCTTAATCCTAATGGAGATCCCTGATAAGCAGTTGAATATTACTTTATATTGATGGACGAATTACAAAGATAGAGATCATAGTTTTAATGTGTATGTGTGCTTTTCCTTTTTAAGATTTAAAGATAAATACTTTTAAAGTCTCTGTTGTCCTAGAATGCGTGAATTATTTTAGTACCAAACATTCACAAGTAAATTTTATCCTTCAAACTAAGTATAAATAAAATGAAAGATTTTGAAACCATTTTGCTTTGTAAAAGTGTAAATACCAAATCTGTTCTGAAGCGCTGTTAGTGGAGTAGATGCTCCTACTGTAATGGGAAGAAGTACCAAAAGTGAGAGGTGTGGTTTTGTGGGATTCTAGAACCTCACAGGATATCCTGAAATTTAAAGCTGCAGTTTACAAAATTAGCCACTAGATGTCAGAATAGCGGAATGATGGGTTTAAGATCAGTTTGATGCAAAAGCAAATTTTGCACAAGATTATTTTCATGTAACCACTGATTTGACAGGATAACATTTTCACAAAACTGTTAACATTACACACTTAATTTGTCATTCTAACTGTGTTTGAAAGTAGTTGTAAATTGAATGAATAAAAGCTGTTTTTTCAAATAATCAACACACTTATTTAAGGAAAGTTCAACAGTAGCCATTATAAATTTACCCACTTTCCATCCTGGGCCCTTCGCTGGTCCTTGGCTGGTCCCCTACAATTTTAAAAAGGTTTAAAAAACCTTTTTAAACATCAATATTTGTACTAAAATATTCTTTCTGTCATTATTTGTGGACATTAAGATCTGAAGTGAAGCATCATCTCCTTGTCAGACCCTGCAATTCAGTGAAAGGGTGGAGTCATTTTTTTTTATTTTTTTTTTTATTATTATTTTTTATTTTTTTTATTATTAAAAAAAAAGAAAGGGTGGAGTCAGAGTAAAAAAATATGCAGGAGGTCCAGAAAGGAGGAGGTCACTCCTGTGGCTGGAAGTTGGAGGGGATTTCGTTAGGAGTTGGATGAAAATGGGGCTGCCATTTCTGCTGGCATTTGACTGGGAAAGGCCATTTTGAATGGCTGCTACTGTAGCTAACCTGACAGGAGTTCAGGCCTGTGGAATCAAGAAAAGAAATAAGTAGACCTATTCTAAGACCACGAAGCAGGCAAAAAGATCTTAAAGCAGATAAAAAAAAGGGTAAAAAATCAGTTTCTAAACAAATGTCAGTTTGAAATAGCAAAAAAAGAACAGTGAGAATCATTATCCACAAATGGGTAAAACAGAACAATGGGAAACCTCCTCAGGATGTCCGACCAAACAAAATTACTCTAAGACTTCATTAACAACTAACAGGATCAAAGAAAAAACAAATATCTTAAACTTCAAAGGCTCAATTGCTTCCATTTTAGTCAGAGTTTATTATTCTAATAAAAGAATTATAAACTTGGTCAAATTAACCTCCATAGGGGAGCGCCAAGACAGGAATCACAGCTAACCCTAAAGAACATTTGGCAAAAATATGAGTTAATGTTTTTATAGTTTAGAGCAGGAGTAACCAATTAAAAATAAGCAGTGAACAAAGAAAATCAACAACCAGTAAAGGTCCGGAGACATATTTAATTATAATCCTTTACTTTAAACAGAATTTAACACTGGAATAAAATTGAGGTGTTTATTCATCCATGTTATACATTGATTATTAAAGAAAAAAATAGAAAATTTTTCAATTTTAAAATTTAAAGTGTTTTTTGAAGTAGAGAATTGTTCAGTTTGGTATATAGACAATTTCCTGATTCACATCTTTTATAAAACACATTTGTTTCTTTCTTTTCTCTGTCTTAAGGAGAGCAGTGGGCTTTATGCTGCCCTGCAAGGCTTTAAACCTGTGTTTGAATGGAGACAAAGCCATTCTAAAGTGCATATCAAGGTGCTCATTTTGAGCCTGGATCAATATATATTTTTTTAATTATGATCATGGTGGAGAATCCTGCTTCACAGCAGCAGGTTGAGCCAAACATACTCAAAATGTGCAAGGTCCACTTTGAGAACGCCATTTCACTTTTCTTTCACCAGTTCCCCGAGGTTCTTCCAGCAGTCCACACTTCCTCTGCTCTCTTTTTCTCATTGTCTTCTCCTTCTTTCCCATTGTCCGACTTGCCACAGGTTTGCCTGCTGTGTCTAAAAGTAGCAGCAGCAACCCAGACTGACAGCTCACTGGATAATTTGTATCATGTGCAGCCTGGTCTCAGACGCTCTGGAGGGCTTTACCATGCTAACATGAGAAGCAGCGCCAGTGACGTTTAGACACTGTTGTCGGACAACATGCGGCAATTCATAAATGTTTTAAATCAGGTTGGGTCCGAATTAGCCAGTAGGTGGGTCTGCGGTCCGCTAATCCAGCGGCCCCCAACCACCGGGCCGCGGACTGGTACAGGTCCAAGGGTCATTTGGTACCAGGCCGCACAGAAAAATTATNTTTGAAAAGTATTAAAAATTGCGGTATTCTCTCCTAATTACATCAGTCGGTGCATCTGTGCCTCTTCACATAGGTTAATTCAGTTCAAGACTCATCCTATCTATAACATCCTATCTTTGTGAAGCGGGATTTTCTGCGGTTACAGCGACCAAAACAAAGCTACGGAGCAGACCGGACATCACGAGCACACTTCGTCTGTCATTTTCTCCGATTACGCCTAGATGGGACCGGCTTTTTGTTTTATTTTTATGCTGTTTGTATTTGATTTTTGATTTGCCAGTCGTATTATTTTACTTGATCGTATTACCCACCCCCCGGCCGGTCCGTGAAAATATTGTCTGACATATAGCGGTCCGTGGTGCAAAAAAGGTTGGGGACCGCTGCTCTAATCCATTACCTCTGGTCTAAAGCATTCAGCTTTGACCGATAATAGAAAAAATCAGATAAAACTTTCAATGATGCAACCTTTTTCATATCTTTGTTGTTAGAATCTAGTTAACAGAAACTAGAGAGGTAGCGGCCTAGTGGTTAGGGCATTGCTCCAGAGGTTCGAAGTTAAAGCCCCACTCCCACAGACTGACACTCTTGGCCCCTGAGCAAGACCCTTAACCACACACTCCAGGTGCTGCACAATGGCAGCCCACTGTTCCCCAAGCGGATGGGTTTAATAAAGTGAGTTCATTTCGTTGCTCTATACTAGTGACAGTGTAATGACAATAAAAAGCTGGGGGGAAAAAATAACGAAAAGAAAAAAATATATATCTTGATCATTAAATGTCAACTAATAAATGTCATTTATATATATATATCAAGTTTGAAAGCAGTTTAAAATGGATATTGTAGAAACTTTTAGATGAGAGAACCCGAGATATTAACAATTTTTACAAATTCCAAGTACTTCAAGGGTTTCTAAGTCATACAGCTGTTGCCTAAATTAGCGATACCTCCCTGATTCTCATTGTTCAACCTTGTTTTAAGGCCTGTTGTCCTTTTCTTTTTTTTAAATCTTCTTTGCTGAATGATAAAGTCTTAATTACGCTCCCCCCACCCCCTGCCTGTGGCTCCAGCCCAACTACAAATAATACCAGACACTGGTTTGTTCTGTCTTACCTTACCTGAGAGTTTTAGTTTTCTCTTCCTTGTCACTTCGGTCGTTGACTCAACCAGAAGTATGTCATTGTTGTGACATGATCCTAAATAAAAGACTCATGTACACCCTGAAGGAAAAAGCAAACTGCTGCTGTTTAAAAGCTCAACCACAAGAGGTCACAGTAGCTCAAGTTTTATTTTGGAGTCCCTCATTTAGGACAGTTAGAATTGCTGATCAACTTTCATTAGTGTTTTTTTTTTCTATTCACCTATTAGAGTTTAAATGAACCAGCAGGACATTAAAAAGTCCAAATGTTTGCCAGGAATCTGTGGTCAGCTCTGGTGTTTCTTAAAGAAACCTTTTAGAATTCAATTAATGAAGGGAAGTCATATTTATCTGCCCTCTGCCAGTAAATATTAAATGGACACCCATGTGCATCTGCGTTCCGCAGGGGGACCTTGGATTTCTGGCTGCGGACCAAGAGGCAGACAGTTAGTGGCTGAAAGAGTCACTTGGAATGGAAACCGTCTGACGCAGTTGGTGGATCATAAAACAGCAGCAGGAGAACAACACTCTCACACCTCCTGTGAACCGACTGCTAAAACCTCACCATCATATTTCTCTTTGACATTTTTACTGCTCCAAACATCTTTTTGGAGATAAAAACACCCAGATGTGGCAAATTTGTTGGAGTCACAGATATAGAGCTTGTTGCGCTTAAAGAGGCTTATCTGCTTTTCTACTAAACACCATCATCAGCAGTAAAAAAAAAAATGGGTTTGGCATCATGCTTGTATTGAACTGGTGTCCAATTGAGAAAATTACGCCGAGAACATGTCAGCATTCAGTGTTTCTGGAAAGTGAACATCAGCTAATGAGTTTCTAATGTGGCAGCAGTTCACCTCCAGCAGAGACAGAAAGCCATCAAACATGATGTTGGAAGCTCTCTTATTCCTAACAGCTGCTTCCCCAAAGATAATCTTCATCCTTCATCTTCCTGTCCCCATTTCCAGTTGATGCGGACTCTGGTAACACTTGGAGCAACAGAACAGACATCGCACAGCTTCCAAAGAAACCACAAGGAGACCCTTTTTAATCTATCAATCTGTCATCGGTTGGGGTTATTAAATAGCAGATTTATGGTTTTTATGGTTCATTAAATAATATTCCTTCATTTTCAGTCATTTATAATTATATAACTTGCATGCAAACCTTGATTCCCTCCATTAGTAAAACTTATAGTCTGTTTGAAGCAGGGTAGCTTACTTATAATTTGGATTATTGTATTGCTTTTATCTTTTTTATGCATCACTATTTTCTTTATGCTTTGCTTTCAGGTAGTTACATATTCTTTCAATCTTTTAAAGAGGCCTTGAACAGAAATCTTGCAGACATTCTGAGCTCACAAAGTTGTATTTATTCTGCTGCTACTACATTTGTGTGAGGACCCAGAAAGCTTTAGGGCTAAAGAAAACATCGGTTAACAGCCAATCAGTGATCAGATTTTTTGGAGTAGAAAAAGCCTCTGTACCCAAGAAAACCTGGATGTCTCTTTTTTAAATAAACTGGAAATAGAGCAGAGACATGGTAAATGGCATGTACTTATACAGCACCTTTTTTCAAGTCAGGAGACTTGACCAAAGCGCTTTACACTACACTCATTCACCCATTCACACACACACACACACACTGATGGTGGCAAGCTACATTGTAGCCACAGCTGCCCTGGGGCTCAATGACAGAAGTGGGGCTGCCGTACACTGGCGCCACCGGGCTCTCTGACCACCAACAGTAGACAATGCAGGTGAAGTGTCTTGCCCAAGGACACAACAACAATGAAAGTCAGAGCCGGGGCTTGAACCATCAATCCTTCGACTGTCGCCCTATGCGACATTTACCCACAACTTTAACAGAGCACAATAAAAATCCATCTGTTAGGAAAGAAAACCTTAACCAGAGGGGATGGACTCAGATTTCAGCTTTCAAAAACCTACAATGCAGCAATTGAGTTGATCCCTTCCCGCTATCATCGCAACACCAACCCCTTCACAGCTGATCAGAACGTCTTGCCTATTCAGCCGTGCCAACAATTCCCTTTAAAGGAATAGTACACCCAAAACATGATTA
>NW_015150844.1:766788-774551 GCF_000732505.1 Cyprinodon variegatus
TAATAGGTCCATTTCTCTCTTCTTTTTTTCCTCTCTTTTTTTTCTGTTTCTCTCCCATCTTTGTCTTCTTCTGTGTGAATTTAAAAAAAGATAGTGATAAGTGTGGATCAGGACAAGGATGCTCAACACCTGTCCGTATCTGCCTGCATGCGCCTCTTTGCCCATGGTTGCTGTGATTCTAAATTATCTGCTTTCCAAGTCCTTTTAGCAGGTTTGTTGAGTTTCTATAATGGCATGAGTGTGTCTCTATTGGACGACCTGACATACAGACTACAACTTCTTCAGTGGGGCTGTATGATTTCATTATTTATTTATTTTTTAAACCCATTGAATATAAATGTATTTAAAACATTTATTTATTCCAAAAAAGTTAAGGACTTTTTTTTAACTAGTTTTTTTTTTTTTTTTTACTTTTTTGTAATGACTATGACCCGATAGACTAAGAATATTCACCAGCAAACTGTATTAATATTGTAAAGTGGCCAAGTATGTATAAATGTGCAGCAAATACAAAAATTACTCCAAACACAACAAAAAATTTGCAAAACCAACACTTTGATAAGCATAAACTAACACAAGAGATAAAAAATGCTGAAGCCAAAGCAAACAAAGAGCAGCAAAGTGCAAACCCACTGGAATTTTTTATTTTTTTAAATGCTACACACATATAAATTATGCTAACACACGCTTAAAATGAAAAATGCTTGCAAGGACACAAAAGCTGCTAGTTAAGAAAAGTTGCAAACTAGTTCTAGACTAGAGGTCCAGATAACCAGGGACAATCACCAATTAATGAAGGACCAAACTAGTGCTTTAAGTTGCCCAGATTGATATGGAATACAGTGCTATCCATTCTTAATTTTACTCTTCAGGATATCGAGAGATAAAGCCACATCCCCAACACACCCCTCCTCCACCCGGCCTTTCCATATTTTACAGCTTGTAGAAAATTTGTTGATCAGACTGTTTAAAAACATTATATTTATGTGGCTATAGGCGCTTTGGATTTGTGAGGAGAAGTGGAAGAAAAAAACAATCACAGCTATTATGTTAACTTCACTCCAAATGGACTCAAATGACCTGGATCAGAGTTTGATGATAAGAGCCCCACTTTGAACAGTCGTTCATAAAAAAAATGGAGGTCTGGCTGCAAGTTAGCATTTGTGGATCAGAGACTAGATCAGGGGCAGTTCTAGTCAGTTAGGGGCCCTAGGCAAAAATACCATACATTGCCCTACATCCAGAAGTGAACAATATTACAGTATTTGTTTTTTTGTTAATGTTTTTTGTTTCATCCTCAAAAAATTATTTGAGCACAGCTACAATAAATAAAATAAAAAGATTTTGCACCTACAATGACACATATATTTCAAAACAAGATTAACAAAAACTACTGATTTTATGTGGGAAAAAAATAGGAAAAAAAACAAAGCACTATTAGGACAATGCAACATTGTGGAGTCTGTTACAGAACTAGGATCCTATAAAGTGCTCTTAGAATAAATTCTTATCAGCACAGGATAGGATGCATTTGGATGATGGAGTATTAGTGTCATGATTTAATTTAAGGTCTGACCCAAAAATGCAGAAGACCAAACAGAGAGACCAGGGAAAAGTTTAACAGGTTTATTAAGAATACGAGAGGAGTCCAGTGCTGCACAGAACACTGCTCAACCGGGACTGAAAGGTGAGAGAGAGGAAGACACTGAGGTTAGTTCAGGCTCAGTGGGAAATTTGAATCTTTGGTTTTGAATTGGAGGAAAAGGTTGCAGACTCACTTCTTGTCTTGTTTGGTGATGGGCAGACTGGGTTACTCAGACTGTGGTTGTTCCTTGGTGAATAGAGAAGCTTACTGCCACTCAGATTTCCTGCAGTACTTGAACGGGCTGTGGTGCAGATGAAACCTTTGCTCGGAGTGAAGCTCAAACGACCTCTTGGGGAAAGTGGATCCAAACTTCCTGTTTGGAGTGAACGGAGAAGCTGACTGCCACTCAGAATTCCTGCGGTACTTGAACGGGCTGTGGTGCAGATGAAACCTTTGCTCGGTGTGAAGCTCAAACGACCTCTTGGGGAAAGTGGATCCAAACTTCCTGTTTGGAACCCCAGCTCAGTTAGTCAAAAAAAAAAAGTCAAAAGTCAAAAAGCCTTTATTGTCATTATATTCTGTGACAGTGCAAAACAGGTGTAAAGTGACCGACAGTGCAGGTCGGAGTTGAGGGGGGGCAATGGCTTGGGGAATAATGCAAACCAGGTGAAAAGTGTCCGTCAGTGCAGGTCGGAGTTGAGGGCGGCAATGGCTCGGGGGAAGAAACTGTTCTTGAGTCTGTTTGTCCTGATCCTCATTTGCCTGTAGCGCCTTCCAGAGGGCAACAGGTCAAACAGGGTGGAGAGAAGCTCAGTTGAACCTTCCAGAGAGAGAAGGTCTGAACAAATCCAGTTTGCAGGATGACTTCCTGTCGAGAGGCAAAGACAAAAACAAAGTTAAGACTTAGATTGACAAAAACTCAGTTTGACTCAGCAAAACTCAGCTTGGCTAGAGTATCCAAAACTGGCAAAGAAAAACTCAGATTAGACTCTGCTAAATTAAGCGTGGCTAGAGTGCCACCAGAGTGTATTGGCAAACACTCTGGCGACGAGGTAGTGGCAGTCAGCAGCTTAAGACCATTCCATAGGTAATGAGGCAATGGGCTGCAGGTGTGCAGGGAGACCCAATGAGGACGGGGCACCACCTGGTGGAGGAGGAAAGGAAACACAAAAACAGACCACACAAACTGGATTCCTGACAATTAGGGCCAGGCTAGAGATTTTTTTTATTTTTTACTTTGAGAATAAAGTCATAACATTACGAGAAAAAAAGTTGTAACATTAGAAAAAATAAAGTCGTAATATTACAAGAATGAAGTCATCATACAACAACCCATTTCAGAAAGAAAGCTTTGAGCTCCAACCACCATGTGAAGGCCGACCAGCTCCACCAAACAACAACCTGAGTCCAGTTTGACATCCTGCCCAATTTGATGCCGGTGCTAAAAGATTTCCTTATTTTTGAAACCCATGCTAAAGTATAACTTCACATGATGCTCGACATTCCTCATTTTAGGGAAGAAAGGGCATCCTGTAGGAGTTGTCATAAAATACTACTTTATTCTCGTAATTTTAGGACTTTATTCTCTTACTATTACGACGTTAATCATGTAATTTTATAACAATTCTCCTTGTGTCTTTTATCCCGTAAATTACGAATTTATTCTCGTAATTTTACAACTTTATTTTCGTAATGTTACGACTTTATTCTCGTAATTTTACAACTTCATTTTCGTAATGTTATGACTTTGTTCTCGTAATTTTACAACTTTATTTTCGTAATGTTACGACTTTATTCTCGTAATTTTACGACTTTATTTTCGTAATGTTACAACTTTATTCTCGGAATTTTACGACTTTATTCTCGTAATGTTACGACTTGATTCTCGTAATTTTACGACTTTATTTTCTTAATGTTACGACTTTATTCTCGTAATTTTCCGACTTTATTTTCGTAATGTTATGACTTTATTCTCGTAATTTTACGCCTTTATTCTCGTAATGTTAAGACTATTCTTGCTATTTTATTACTTTATTCTCATAATGTTAAAAATTATTCTCGTAAATTTATGACTATTCTCGTTCCAACTTTATTCTCATAATTTTACGACTTTATCTTCGTAATGTTACGACTTTATTCTCGTAATTTTACAACTTTGTTTTCGTAATGTTGCAACTTTATTCTCGTAATTTTACGACTTTATTCTCGTAATGTTACGACTTGATTCTCGTAATTTTATTACTTTATTCTCGAAATAGAAGAAGAAAAAAAAATAGCTAAGCTGGCCCTAATACTCCATGGTAAATTTGCACAGGATAAACAAAGCTTAAGATTTTCCTAAAGGTTATGGACATATCTCAGAGAAGATGTTAATGCTCTGTCTATTGATTTTTACCAGACTGGGAAATGCATGCTGTGATCCACCATTTGCATCATATATTGCTCCAACTCTCCAATCTTTTCCTTGTGAAGGTTGAATGCGGGATTGTTTTCCATGTTGTTGCTGCTTATCTGTTAGTGGATTTAATTCATTCAAAATAGAGATATTTTTGTTTTTTGTGTCTGAAATAGTAAAATAATTCAAAAAGACTATTTTTGTGTTTCTTGTCTGAACACTCTGAGAGGTTGACAGGAGCTTGCACAAGGTGAAGATGCCGCCTGACATTTGAGAGATAGTAGAAACAACCAAAACAGGTAAAAAATCATGTTTAAACTACACATTTGTATACATTTGTATAGCACAATTCAGTTCAAAGAAGATTCAAATCAATATTATCCTACTTGCAATATTCATGATAATGTCCGTGGCTCTAGCCTCATGAGTGTTGATGATTGCCTCCCGGTTATGGTATGGAGCACCTATATGAGAAAGTAGTTTGCAGCTTTTTCTAACGCTCAGTTTATTACTTGCATTTCTCTTTTGCATATTTTCTGTAATTTTTGTGATTAGCAGTTTACAACAGGAGGTATTAAATGATCTTTTTTTTTATTGTTAAGCTGCATTTTTACCAATGGAGGCAAATTCTTGCCTCCATTTATATTTCTGAGCTGTTCTAGGAAAAAAAAAAAATCTGGTGTTTTTGCATGAGATTTTGCTGGATGTGAAAATAAAAAGCTAGGCTGACAGCTTCCCTGGAGTCCTCAGACATTTGTCACTCAGCGGCACTTGAGTGATGTCTCTTGGGGTTATTATGATACAGTCCTCCATCCAATGCATGCCCACCTGTGCTCCCATTGACCCAAAATAACACAGCATGGTGTAAATGGGTTCAGAAATAGCCTGAAGCTGAGCAAGGACTGACATTGATACCCTGAGAGAATGAGGGGTCTTAGATGGGAATTTGCTTCTTATACAGACTTTTGTGATAAAGTAGGTCTGATGACAGAAAGGTTTTCCTTGTCAACACTCATTAGGTTGAGTGGGGCTTACTCGATCAGTCTGCTCATATTTGAGGTGAGTTTTGAACTGCAGAGGAATACATTAAGTAAAAAGCACCAACCTAAGACGCCTGACAGAAAAAAATACCCTTGATCATCCTGATACTGCTTAAGGTTCTGTGGAAAAATTTTGAAGTTTTATTTTTGACCAGGAAACATGCAACAAGCCTCTAAACCCCTCAGACTCAGTTTAGAGTCTGGATATGCCAAAAACTTCACTTAAACAATATTCAGAAGCTGACCCTGACTGTTTTTTCTGTTGTTGAGAATCTGTCTAACATTTTCTTCTACACCAGTGCTTCTCATTTCCAACCCTCAGATCCTACTGTCCATATTATGGGTGTTTCCAGCTGCCATAAACCTGCCCTATGATTTACAGGCCTCAGTGGAACTCAAAGGCATCGAAAAGGTTAAAAAAAATAAATAAGGGTTCACATTAGACGCAGGCATACACTGTACCATTTTCTCAATCGTTGCATGCAGCTACAGCTCACACTATATGAGGAAACCGCAGGGTTTAAAAGTTCCCATCTCATGATGTATGTTCTCACACTGTGCGATCTGAAGCTCTGATGCGATCTACCTGCTCACACTGTGCGTCTAAAAACCATGTTGGACTCAGCTCCGCAGTGAGATGGAGCTACTCGGACTCATCTATCTGGAAGCCAAAAGAGTAGAAGAGAAAAAAGACGAAATTGTCGATGCCTCCTGTTAAATATGAAGCTCACTAGAGTGAAACGCGCTGCCTTGGCAATGTGTGCAAATTTCTGAAAGCCCTAAAAAGGCAACGACGTATTCGGACAAAGACATGGCTGAGCAAACGTGGCTACAACGGCCTGTCAATTTTAAAGAAAGAACTCTATTTCAATCGCAGCCCTACCATTCTTTTGTGTTTTCATCTGAGAGGAGGAAGAAGAAGAAGGAGAAGAAGAATCCTTGTTTGCCCACTGAGTTATTTGCCCATGACCACCTTACGAAAGTCGGCCCGATCGAAAAATTCTGGCACGACCGGAGAACCGTCCCAAAAAGAGCAAAAAAGTCGTACAATGTACGCCCGGCTTTACTGGGGAACATACCATTCTGTTCAATAATTTGTGTCGTTCTCCTTTGTCCAGAATGTCATAAAAACATATTTGGACAGTTTCACACAACTTTTTCTAATTGATCCTGCTGTGAACTTATCAGGATGTACCCTGCCTCTTTACTGTAGCTCACTGGAGATAGGCGAAGAAGCAGATATGGAAAAAGGATGGATTTATGTCATCAGAACCTGATTGAAAACTTAGCGAACCAAGTCTTAAAAAGTAGATAATGTATAAAATTTGAAATATATTGCAGAAAACTAAATGGAATAAAAACACCCTTAATTTTTGCACATTTGAATTGAGAAAGCTTCCTGGAGAGGTGGCGAAACGTCTTCAAATCTTGGAAACCAAGTCCAGTGGATTTTTTTTAACTTTTACAGAATGACTATGACCTGGATGACTGAGAATCTTCATCAGCTTATTTTTGCACCATGTCAATTTGACCTCCAGCTTAGTGAAATGAAAAATAAAATGAACCAACAAAAGCATTCAGCTTTCCTATAATTCAGACTTTATATTCCCTGATAACAGGCTCAAAAACAGGTATGGTGTCCTGCCAAGGACCATTTCAGCTTCCATCATAAATGAAGAAAGGATTTGAATCTATTCTAGGATACTACAGTTAGGTATCAGGAACAGTAGGCTTTTTCAAAGTCATAATAACTACGTATATATATTAAAGTAATCTGTTTTGAACCCATTTGTCTTGCTGTTTCCAAATATGCATCCTTACCCCTATATAGAGCACAATATAGGGCAGGGTTCACTCATTAAATGATCCTTGCCTTGTAGCTTTAAATTCAGCTGATTCAAGTAGAATGCCATGCCAATGATGAAAGCTACATAATCCATGTTCTCAATATCATTCAGAGATTTTGTTTTCTTTTGGCTCTCATCCCAAGAAAGTTTGATTTTTTTTTCTCGAATAGACCAAAAGCATTCCCAACACTCTGCCCTTACTTAGCCACAACATTGTTGTGCAGCAATAGGTCATCTGCATCAACTTCAACTTGTCTGAGGAAGTGTCTGAGCAGGCGATGTCGCAGAGAAGATGAAAGTTAATCTTTCTCGTTGTTGTGCCCTTCACATCAGCATACTGATCTGAGGGAATGGTATACAGGACTGGTTGGTGTATTATACAATGATAAGAGATTATTTCAGAATGATCCTCTTTCATTGTTGCCACTTTTCCTTATCTCTCCCTAACATGGCCAGGGCTCCATCTGTAGTGATTGAAATAACTTTTCTCACATCGATTCCCCTTTCTGTTTACATCTTCTTTATCGCTGGATACATATCTTCCCCTCTTGTTTTGCTCTCCAGAGATGCTTCATTTAACAGACCTTTAAGGCTGTTAAGAGTTGAAACGTAAGCATTTTATGGGGATGTCCAAACTTCAAGTGGACCTAATAATTTCCCAAAAAGAACTAGAAAAGCACAAAGTAGTTTACATAGACGGTCTCTAAATGAGCAGATGTATCCCAGAATGCTTTGCAAGAATTCTCCTCATGAAACTTCATGGGATTTTATTCTGGGGGGGGAAACAAACATTTTGCAGGCACGATGCGAGGACCTGGAGTCATGTGACCAACAGGGAGCGAAAAGTAGTTGTCATCTGTCTGAACGGTCACTTAACTGAGTTCACTATAAATTCC
>NW_015150844.1:774678-782231 GCF_000732505.1 Cyprinodon variegatus
ATATATATATATATATATATATATATATATATATATATATATATATATATATATAATTAGAAGGGAAATATTTTATGATCATAAATGTTGCTAAAGGTTGGTGGTTCTATACAAACTAGAATTGAGATTATCGCAGCTTTTCCATTTCGCGCTCGTCCATTTCGGCTTCGTCTCTTAGAAAAACATAAGCAGCAAAGTAACAAAGTAAATCAACCAAGCCAAAAAATTAAAAAAAAAAAGAATAAAAAAATAGGTTCTGTTAGGTTAAAGCTGTCCAAACCACAACCTCAAAATTGCCTGTGCTCATTATGGTAACATTAAAAAAGGCCTCTTAAAACAGGGTTGATTATGAAATTCACAGCAGAAGGAAAGTGCCGTTTAGCGGTTTCATTATAACATCGTCAAATTACTCTGGTAATTTATTGCTGAAACATTTACACAAAATGTCGTTTACCAAGGGAAGAAAACCTATCTGAATCATTCCCATTCAAATAAACCACGTCTGGATGAAATTTACTTTTTTTGAGGATTTATATAATTTGCTTTGTCAAAACAGAGTCATTATGATGTCTTTGTGGTCCAGATTTGGGTTTGTCCTGCCTTAAATGTGTGCAGATCTCCTGTCAGCAATGATTGTTTCCCGTAGGATCAAAACTGTGGATTAATACAAAGCAACAGGTAGAGTGGCTAAGAACACGAATAACATGAAAACATTTTGATAATTAGGATGAAAAAAAATATGCCTAACAAACGTTGATTCTGATTTTAACATCTGACTTTTTTAAGAGAAAGAAAATTCTGAGGGTCTGAGAGCAAAAGAAACGGGACATGTGGTTTACAGACAGGGTGGATCAAAGAAAGTCACACAAAGCGTTCAAACCTCAAAACAGGGAGGGAAAGGCTTTGATTTATGACTTTCAGCCTTTCACAGCTGACCTTATTACAAACAAACATCCAATGTAACACGGACAGATTAAATGCATTGCATACAGAGTTTAGCTGGAGCGTCTCTCAATGTTTAGAAGAGGTCCATATGGAGAGCAGCTGTTTTAAATGGATGTATGTATGTATGTGAGAATGGATGGATGGATGGATGGATGGATGGATGGATGGATGGATGGATGGATGGATGGATGGATGGATGGAAAAGTTGTCCACTAGTACGAGTAGCATTACTTCAGCATATATTTTCGCAAGTATTTGAAATAATGAACTATCTGCAAAGATTGAATAACTAAAAATGTTTTAATCTGTATATTTTACACAAAGTTATAGATGTGGTTGAAAGTTTATGTACTGTCCCATTAAAGAAAAGGACCAATTCAAATTACACAATACTGAAAAAGTAATAATAATAAACACACACAGTTCTTAGTTAAAATAAATATGGTTTTTAATTGTTTTTTTTAAATAAAAAATCAATTTTCTAAATCAATGTATTTTACCGCCTGCTGATTTGTTTGGGTCTTTAATGGAAGGGTAAACTTAAATCTTCAAGCACAACTGTATGTAGTTTAAAGATGAAATGAGAAATTTTAATAATTACAAAATAAGAATATTTGTTTATGTGCTATATTGAAAAAAGTAATTGGTCACCAGCTTCTGCATGAACTATATTTTTTAAAGCTTTAGCGTCAAATTGTCATGGTTCTCCCCTTTTGGGACTCTTATTTTTTTACATTTCAGTTATTAGTTATTCTGTTATTCTTTGGTTTATTTTCCATTATATTCAAGCAGTCTTTAGTTACTCTATGTTGCCCCCTGTGCTTGTTTTCTTTCCCATTGGCTTCCTTCTAGTTAGTTCCACTCACACCTGCTCCTTATTCAGCTGATTAGTCCATCCTTTGTTCTGTTCCCCTTATATACCCCACCTCTGCAGTCACTCAGTGCTGGTTCCTTGTTGTTTGTTGTTTCCTCATGTCTGTCATGTCAGACCAAACCGTATAATTTCCTCTAATTTGTCCCAAAGCCATTTTTTAAGGTTGAGGTCAGGACTCAGTTTGATAAATACACCCCCAGAGCTTAGATCATAGGCCCTTTTGTGGAAAAAAAACTTTTAATGAGAGTTAGTTCTGTAAAGAGATTAACTATTACATTTAAACATAAGAAACTTCTTGTGGAAATATAAATCTTAACTCTGAGTTAATAAAATACTGTATCAGATGAGTTAGAAGACAATTATCATCAAAGTTATCATTGGAGAAACTGCTACGCTCAATAAAAATGAGACTTTTAGCATTTAATTATCTTTTGCCTCAAAATATTGATATAGAAAATCTAAATTTCTGAGAGTTTTGTATTACGTGTACAGACACAATGCGTATCCCATACATGTTTAAAATTCATTGGTATATTAAACATCAAATAATAGCTGAATTTATACTATAAGAAGGGAATGTGATAACTAGTTTCAATTAATTGCATAATTTTGTCAATTCTGTAAGCAGATGCTGCAAAACGAGATAACATTGAGCATCAGCAGCTGAATGTAAAGGGAATTTACGATATATAAGAGCCTTGATAAATAAGTGTCACATCAAGGACGGCATATTTATTCTACTTAACTCTCTCATGACCATGCGGTTGCAAAGGTCGCTCATGTGTTTGGTGATGCCGCAACATCATTAATGCCCATCAGCCAAAGCGACAGGGGCTTCAGCTGTACAAATAAAGGGAAACTGGCTGCATGCTAGGATAATGTTTTTCAGTTGCCATGTGTGTAGTCTGACACCTGCACAGTCTCAGATAAGGGTCAGAACTCCCTTTCTGATTACTTTGCATTGACCGGTCTTGGCCCTGAGACTCTAGCATAACTGCCTAACGATGGTGGGAAATGATGAAAGCATAAGTAAAATTGCTCCAACCCCTAAATGATCTTTTGAGGGTTAGCCAGCCCTGGTTTATCTGCAAAACAATAGGCAGAGAGGCTGAGTTTTGCTTTGAAATAATGGAAATAAATCCTTCCTCCCAGCTACAGAGACGAGCTGAAATTGCAAATCAGAGGCAGCAGACCGACAATTATCTGTACCTGCAGCCATGGTTTAAAATTAGATAATACAAGACCGGGGCAAAGTTTCAAATGTCAGTTTAATTGAGTCAAATAATTCTGTTAAGGGTTCCACTTGGAGGTCTAGAGGATAAGGCTATCTATAGCAGCATGGCCATGTGGTCCATGGGAGAGGAATAAATGGTTTGAAGACCTCGTTTTGCCCCCCTTTGTGTAGCAGACCATTCAGTTTAAAAGGCAGACTAGTATTGAAAGTTGAAAGTGTAATTTTAGTTTAATTGGCTTTCCAGGTAGGTATATTACTTTTTATTTGAAATCAATGCAGACTTACTGGTCTTTATGTTTATCTTCACTTTCCCAAGCTGCAGTAATGCAGCACTGTTATAAACACTGTGCTCTTGAAGGGTTAAAGACTGTTTCATCATATTCTGGAGACAAAAAAAAACACATTCAAATGCATATGCATTAGCTTACCAGAGTTTAAATGCAATACACTCAACAGCAGAGTGCGAAAGCCCTTTGCTTTAAACTTAATCCATCTTTCAAATGGGAATATGTTACATTTTTGTGTAGCCTGTTATTGTTTGGTTCTTTAATTGTGGACAAAGGATAAAGAAATGGCTGTCATGTTCACAGTGAAATATGATGACCGATCAGAGATGCCATTGGTCCAATTTTACCCAAAAGGCTCTGGAAATCTGGATGACCTGGAGAAATTGTGTAAACAGGAAATGTGAAAGATCCCTCTCTGCATGCTCAAGAAATATAAGATATGTCCAAATTCAGAGCCTGCATCCTTCCAAAGATTTGGAGAATGGAGAGGCCGCAAGTCAGCAGCTGTGAATTGGACAGTTTAGCCTTTACCAGCTCTTTCCATCATTACCTTACAGTAACTCTAGTTTCCTAGCAACCATGACACGGTAAAGCACTGAATTCTAAAGCCTTAAAAGAATGGAGCTGGAACTACTTTTATTCATTTAATTTTTATACGATAGTCTCTACTGTAGCATGACACAAATCTTACAATCATATCCCTGTATCTTTTATTACTAGATTTAACAGAGATAAAAATGTAGTGCAAAAAGCTTGAAAGGCATATGACACAATAAGAAACCAAGAAAGTCAAAAGTAAAGCCCATAAATAATAAAGTCAACAATAATCATTAATATGGTACAGAGTAATAATTTTTTTAAGGTTTTCTGCTAACTGAGTAGTATTAACTAATAATGGAAATGAAGTCAGGGGCTCTTTACCAAGGGAAATCTGGTCTGTGTGCAAGTAGGCTGTTAGCATTAGGTTCAAACCATTTCCACTGTATGGTAGACTTCTTCAGGTCCCCAATTGGTGCGGTTCAAAACCTTCAAGGACTGGAATCTAGGTACAGCCATAGGGTCCGGTTTGGGATCCAGCGAATTTTGTCCTTTATTTTTGGTGGTCATGGCTGGTTCTTCCTGCAGCCATATGCTGGGGCTGTTCATAGCAGGGTGTTAAGTGGCAAGGATGAGAATCAGTAAGTCTGTGGTTCTTAGTAGCAAAAGGGTCTTCTTATCTTCAGCTCATAAGTGAGGGGAGAATGGAGCTTACCTTTTTGGTTCAATATTATTTTTGTTTCGGTTCAAAAGTATTGAAAATAATTGATTAGATTGAGTAGTCAAAGTTCAACATTCATTATTATTCCCTATTATTTGGTTATTTCATAGAATTTTAATTTTAGACATTCCGAATATAGCATAAATTCCAGTCAGGTCAATTTTATTCTGTTACTTAGATAAAAAAAAAAAATTATATATATATATATTTCTAAATTTAGGGGATCAGAACCAACCAGGTGAATACAGGCAGAATAATCCAGAGGGCAAAGACAAAGCCAATGTTGGTAACGTGGTCGGTTGTCAGATCCAGGAGGTCAGAGATCCGTTGGACCGCCATAGGACAATCCAGGGCCGAGTCAGGTCATAGGTCAAGGTATAGTACACAAGCAGGCAGAGGTCAGGCCGGAGTCAGAAGACAGGTTAGGCAAACAGTAGATGGGAACAGGCAGGCTAAGAGATCGAGAGGAAGAACATGTAGGATCCGGTAGTGAGAACACAGGAACGCTAGAATATGTCTCACCAATGGCTCAAAACAATCTGGCACTGATGACCGGTCTGAAGGATGGTTAAATAGTGACTAATGCAGGTGGATTGGATGAGCATGTCATGATTTTGGCACTGATGGCTGGCTTTATTGCTCATTTCCTTCACCTGTCTAGCTCTGCCCTGTTCCTCATCAGATCCACCTGTTCCAGTTTCCTATTTAAGCTCACCGTTTCCCGGCCATCAGCACCAGATTATTCTTGATTATTTGGTATGGAGAGTTTTCCAGTATTACTTTAGTGTTCTGATTGTGTGATACTGAGCTGTTTCTGCCTTTGGACCTTTGAGTCTGCCTGCCCCTGTCTTATTACTGTAGTTTGCCCACTTGTCTTTGGTGTCCGGTCAGATTCTTTTGTGAATTGAACCTTGACCTGCCTCTTGTATTTGTCCTTTGGATAATCCTGTCTACCCCATTAGCTCGGATCTGATCTCCTGTCAGTTCTGCAGCCTTCCATGTCTGGAACTCTCTGGCAGCACCCGCTGCTTCTGTTCAGTCAACCGGCTGGAACCATCCCTGTTCTTTGGGCACAGCACTGAACTGTCAAACCAGGTTAGTGACTCGCACGTTCATGATCTTTCCTCAGATTATCGCAGTCACTAACCTGTGTTTCTCTCCAATAGACGTTCCTGCTTCTGATGTCCTAGCCACTGCAGATCCACCTGAGTTATTAATAAACTATTTTTAAGTATTCCACTGTTTGTCTCGCCTGAATTCTGGGTGCTACATTCTGAGCCAATACAGAACAGGTAATGAGAACTGGGCGGAGATAAGCAGGTACGTGAAATTAGTAATAAGACCAGACATCAGCGCTGAGATCATGGCAATATTCCTCTCAATGAATTTTTATGGAAATTTTAAATATCAAATATCGGTTTCCCAAAATACGACTTTGATTTACTCAACATTATTAACAAATCCAAATTATTTTAATCAACAATTTCATTATTTTGTATTTACCTTTTATTTTGTTTTGCTTAACTGGATCAGTTTTTACTTAAAGTTTAGGCTTTTAAAATTTACTGAATAATGATAAGTAGACAGTCTTTGCAGATCAAACTGTTCTCAATGTGCAATCCTCTGTTGACAGGCAGCAGACTGCACATGTAATAAATGAGTTGATTTGTGGTTTTGCTCTGGCTTAACTGTATTTCATAATGAATTTCTTGTATTATTGGTGAAACACTTGGTTTGGAAATTCTTCTGATGTAACTCTTCCCTTAAGCAATAGTCTTAAAACATGCGTCACTTTAACTGTGCTCATTCAGTAAGATATTAAGAAAACTGTATGTTCCAAATTACCACAAGAAGAACTTGAAAATGAAATGGTCAGAGAAGATATGAATGTTTCCAGCCTCCTGGAACCTTGGCTCATCTCTATCATCACAGGATTTTAAAAAAGGGGTAAAACACTGCAGCAAGAACACTGGAGAAAATTGTGCAACCCCAGGTTGTCATCTCACAGCTTCTTGGGAACGCTTCCTAATCCTGACATTTCCACGCCATATCCCCTGTGTCTGAACTATACCCTTTTTTATCTTCACACAGGGGGCTGCTCGAGGAAAAGAAGGTGGGGGGGACGGAAGAAAATTCAATCTGAGTGCAAGAAAACTTCAAGCTGAGCATTTTCGCTGGCCTTTGGCTCTGTTTTTCCGTGCCAAAATAGATTTCTTGTAAAGTAACCTGAATTGTCTTGCAGCAGCCTTTTGGATTTGAGCTCAGAATGTTCTTGGGACATTTAGCTTGGTTACAATAGGGAGAGAAAGAAAATGGATAATTTTTGAATGGCCCTGGTGTATAGTTGTGTTACAAGCTTATCATCTGCAACTACTTAAGACTTAATTCAATAATCATTAAAAAAAAAAACAGCAAATTTAAAAAAGTATCTGCATTTCCATTTTCTCAAAGCTGATGCGAAATTTCCAAACACACTTTCCTGAGATATAATCATCCTTTACTGTACATAAATAATGTAGCTGCACTGTCAGAAAGTCTCTCATGCTTTTGATCAAACATTTTCTTTTTTTGTCTATGAAGGTTTTTTCTTTGGTTGTTTTAACAGAAATAAGTTTGAGGTGGTCCTGCCTGCCGGTGAGGAAAAAGAAAAGGAGTCAGCATTTTCACTCCTAAGATCATCTATGAAGGAAATTTGCAAGCACTTTACTAAATGAAAGTTTTCCACTGGAAACTTTCAAACTCTATTTTTTTAGTTGTTCTTATTGTTATTACAAGCATATAATCACCAATATCACATAATAGATCATTGTAGCGCATCTTTTAGATTATACTACAACTCTTACTTTGGGAAGAAGAAAATTACTGCGTTCTACTGCTGCAGCAGCATAGCTCTTTTGTTTAGAGGTATAATGTCAAACCCCAGATGGCATTATGCCCTGAAACAGAAGAACCGTT
>NW_015150844.1:784309-790017 GCF_000732505.1 Cyprinodon variegatus
TCGGTATCGGGGCCAAAAAAATGGCATTGGCACAACACTAATAAATATGACGTGACACAGAGGCCTAATTATCTTACCCATTTGTCAACATGGTAAAGACAAGTGAACACACCATTCAAGAGAGGCAGATGTGTGTCGTCCTAAGCTCACTATCATAGAATTGCATCAAAGAGTGAAATCTTGGGATCACAAAGTCTCAAAAATAACAATTTGCCTTTCTCTATATGCCAAAAAGGTGTTTGGGAGGCATGGAAGGAAAAACCTTTTCTAATTAACACTCACAAACGTAAATGTCTGGAGTTTGCTAAGCGGTACTGGAGCTTCAACTGGAATTAGTGCTTTGGTCAGATGAGACTAAGATTGAGCTTTTTGGGAACAAACACTATAAATGGGTCTGGCATAAAACAAAAGATGAAGCAGCTCATGCCCACCATGAATTATGGTAGAGGATCTGTGATGCTCTGGGCCTGGGAACCTTGTTAGGGTTCATGGCATTACAAACGCTTAGTAATACCAGGAAATATTAAATAAAAATCTGATGGCCTCTGCAAGAAAGCTGAAGATGGGTCGTCAGTGGATCTTTCAACAGGATAATGTTCCAAAACATGTTGCAAAATCTGCACAAAAATGGTTTGGCAGTCACAAAGTCAAGGTCCTTCCATGGCCAACTCAGTCCCCAGACCTCAACCAATTCAAAACCTGTGGGGCCAGCTAAAGAGGAGACTGCATAAGAGAGGATCCAGGGCACTGGATGATCTAGAAAGAATTTGCAAAGAAGAATGTTCAAAGATCCCTCTATGTGTGTTTTCCAATCTTGTGAAATATTATAGGAAGAGATTAAGTTCTGTCTCGTTGGCAAAATGGGATTGTACAAAATATTAACGTCCGAGGTACAAATAATTGTGGGACACTTGATTTCTCTCTTTTGTTTTGTTTTTTTATGAGTGATTTTATTTTTACCACCAAAGTAATGTACTTAGATAAAGGGTTGGCACAAGGAAGATTATTTAGCACTCTGTAGGTTTTAAATGTACTCCCACTAGCGACCCAATAATCACTGATCAAGATAAACTGTGTAGTAAATAATGTTTGCTAATATTTTTGCAATATCAGAGCAATCTGTCAGGTTCGAAGCAATGAAGAGAAAACAGCACTGAGGAACTGAGCAGGAGGAGTTTATATAGAAGACAGAACAAAGATTGGGGCAATCAGCTGATATGGAGCAGGTGTGGATAGAAGCAACTAGAAGCTAGGGGAAAGGAGACTGGCAGAAGGGGGACACAGAGAGCAACACACAAAAAACAACTCTGCTTCAATTTAACTAGAAAAAACTACAAAGACACCAAATGGAAAGGAAACAATTACCAAGAAAACACAGAATAACATAAATAAAAATGTAACTGAAAACTCAAAATGAAACAAAGTGAATCAAAAATTCAACAAAAGGGGCAGAATAAGGACACTGTCAGCTTTTAGCAGCTAAAAGATACACAAGTTAACATGTTTTTAAGGATTATTTGGACTTATTTCAGCAGATTTATGGTGAGTCTTGAAGGTAAGATCAGCTGACAGGAGGCGAGGCAGACATGATATATTCAAATATACCAGAGTACTTTAATAAAGTTAAGCATAATTTGTTAAACAAACATTTTTTTTATATAATTAAAAAGTTACAGTTGTTTGATAGAAATTGTAACACAACCAAGAATGAATAGGCTAATATGATTTGGTTAAAGTAACCTAATCAGGGTGTGCTTTGGTGACGCAGTGGTTAGCGCACACAACCCATGTATGGAGGCTTTAGTTCTCGAGGTGGCTGAGCCAGGTTCCAATCCGGTATGTGGTCCTGTGATGGATGCATTTCTAAATAATGTGCAACTTTGAATCATGTGTGTGCCTTTATGAATTCTTGGTATGCATTGTGTGGATTTTTTCTTTACTCCATACACTTTGTCACATGTACATAAAACAGCGAATCAGAAGCAGTTTCTATTTAAAATCCTGGGATCAAATTACTCAGTACATTTTCGTCTATATCTATGGCATTGATAACTCTTAGTTCTAATCATTAATATTTGTATCTGCTTATGTCTTTATTTAAAATATTTATTTTTCCAAATACATTAAAATGCATAGCCCACTTTTTAGGTGTCAAACATTTTGAGCAATTTCCACTACTTTTGTTTCTTCAGCCACATGAAATTCAAATAAATATTTCACTGTAAAAATGACAAAGCTGCCTTTTAATACTGCTGTGAAAAAACTTTTTCAAAGCTATTAATTTGGTTCATTTGAGTTTTATATTTTGTGATTATATTACCATTTTGGATGAAGTCAAACCCAGAAAACTTTTTGCAAAGCACCAAGTTCTCAAAGAGGAGAAAGAAAAATGCTGTCTGGCTCTGGGAAGCACCAAGCCTGCCTGCTGACACTTCCAAAGATTAAGTCCACCAGGCTGATTAAATAAGGGGAAAACATGGGTGTGGATTCACACTTTCAACCTCTTTCTAGGAGATTAATCTAACGGCCTGCAGGGAATTTGGGACTTTTCCTTCCAAAAAAGTTCCTTAATGAGTAAAAAGAGCTGAAAAGCATAAAGGTGGCAACTCTGATAAGAGCTTTCTGTATTGTTCAGAAGCTTTAGAAAACAGATCCAATGCTTCCTCTCTTATCTTCTTCATATTGGGACAATCCAGTCGAACTTCTTTGACATTAAACAGTTATCCTCCCATCTCGCACTTATATGGATATGCTGCTAGCAGTTATTTGTTTTCCCCCTTTCTTGACCTCTGGTCATTCCTTCATGACATGTATTTATGTAAACTCATAACACATTACCTATTTATTGCTGATGTCTCCTTCTCCACCCATCTGATGAAGTTCCCTTTAGAAAGTAACTATTAAAGCCTCCTTCATCAGTCTTCATGATCTTGATCATTATTCTTATGATAGATATCAGCAGCCACATGCGTTAACAATGCACATTTTGTTTTCTCGGACTTCAAAGTAAAAACACGTCAAATCAGAATCTGTTGAACCAGAGTGGTCTTGCTTTTGCAATCCCACAAAAATCTGTGACCATTTCCTTCCTTTCCTCCTCGGTTTCCTGCATTCTCAAGAGACTTAGTCTTCACCCCTGCCCCCCCCCCTACCCTGTTTCCCAACTATTAAGACATGCACACACCCAGCAGGGGCCTCGGAAACACTTTTAACTTGAGAAAACAGAAAAACAGGAACCTAAACTTTACACAATTTCATGTGTTATTGTTTTACTCTGTTTTCTGCTCAGGTCACTTTGGGGTAAGACCTATTCTTCATGATGCAAACCTCACCCAGTGACCTTTTTGTCTAATGCCTGATAATAATACGCAGACAACTGATGGGTCAAACCTTATATCAGGCCTTGGTAAACATTCAAAACATAATGTGACATCTTTTAAATATTTAATCAGCGGAACATTACTTTAAGTTACATTAATTTTACGAAGCTCTACACACATTCATAGATGAGTTTGAAGTGACCTAAACAATGTATTACTTGACTTATTGGTGAAAACCCTGCAAGAACTGATTGGACGTCCTACAGAGAGGTCTGAATGATTAGATAGATAGAGCCATTCAAGATTACCACCAAATAAAATACATTTATTCCACATTTGTTTTTTGATTTTATTTCTTTTTATATCTGCTGTATGAAATCTACACAAATTGTGTGTAGGGAGCAGGGACAATAATCCATGGTGGGGGTGTGTGGGGTCATTTATAATGTTACGGGCGCTGGGATAAAATGTCTTTAATGAAGGTAAGAGGAGCCCCAATGATCTTATCTACCAATCTTCTTATCTTCTTCCAGTTTTCGGCACTGCAGCCTCTGTAACACACAATGAGACAGCTGGTCAGAACTCTCTCTTTGGTGCTTCTGTAGAAGTCTAGGCAGCTTCTGCCGCATGTCATTGACAGTCCATTGGCTGGATCCTGCCTTAATCAAGAGGATGGACTCTGCGATTTCTTTCAACCGTTGCACGCAGCTACTGTACACTCAAACTGTACAACGAATCCGCAGGGTTTTGTCGTACATTGTGAGTTCACAGCTCACGATGTCTGTGCAGCACGACGATCTGATGCGATCTACCTGCTCATACTGTACGTCTAAAAAGCACATCGGACTCAGCTCCACAGTGAGATGGAGCTACTCTGACTTGTCTATCCGGAAGCCAAATGAGTAGAAGAGGAATATGAAGCTCACTAGTGTGAAACGCGTTGCCTTGGCAATCTGTGCAATTTTGTGTGCTGAAAGACCTAAGAAGAAAAGACATGGTTAAAGACATGGCTGAGCAAACGTGACTACTAGGGTCTTTCAATTTACAGAAAGAACTCTATTTCCCTTGCATCCCCGCCATGCTCTTGTGTTTTAATCTGAGAGGAAGAAGAAGAAGAACCCTTGTTTGCACATGCTCACTGAGCGATTTGTCCACGACAGTCGACTGAAAATCAAACCTGTTTGATTTTTTTACCCGATTTCACAATTCCTGATCAGGAGGTGGTCATGAGAGGCTCATCGCCCCTCGTTTCCCTTGTACACTACAGGACACACAACTCACGATCAGGCTGAAAGTCGGCTCAATTGGAAAATTCTGGCACAACTGGAAAGTCATCCCGAAAGGACAAAAAAAAAATCACACAGTGTAAGCCCAGCTTAAGGGACTCACATGGACAATAATCTTCCATCAGTTTATCATGGTCACTTACCTGCGTTTCTCTTTAAACTAGAGTTGCAAGTGATGGGTGGTGCTCTGCCTTCCCCCGCAGCCGTTTAAGATCCACAGCTCTGCGTTCTGTTCAGTTTATTTTATTAATTGGTTTGAATCTTCTCACTGTCTGTCTCGCCTTGAATATTTATTACAAGGGGTTCCAATGTTAAAAAGATTTTTTTGGTATTGCCCCTTAATGAGAATTTTATTTTTATTTTTTAGTGTGCTTTTTAGAGCTTTAGGTTTTCCTTGAGAATATGTTGTTAACACCAAAATATAATATTCTATAAAAATATATAAAAAAATTATATATTAAAAATATCATTATTAACTACTTTAACTTTGTGGATCATGAATCTGTTGAATAAAGCAATCTAATAATTTATTTAACTAACTGGGTTAAAAAAGTCTAATGCAAAATTATCTGAATACTCCAGTTTCCAACAAATGATGCAAAACATGATCCTCTAATAGGGGGTGGTAGAAAAGACAGGCTTTTGACTTCCTCTACTTGTATCCAGGTTTCCCTTTTGGAATGAAAAAGAAAACTTCCGGACTTCCCTTTTCCGTGCCAAAATATTTATATTGATAAGTATTTTTGGAGAAGGGGGGACGCACCTGTTCATGTGAAGCTTTACAGAAACTGACAGTTATAAATCCTGCTATTATAAATCAGGTTCCTTCTCATTTAAGCCACTTTGTGGTTTTCAAGACCAGGATGACTGAGAATTTGCACAGGCATGTTATAAATTCCTGTTGGGTCATTCTGAATGGCTTATTTTCTCTAAGAAATTGGATCACTTCTCCAACAAAAGATGATCATCACTAGGTCTGATCAACTCTAAACACTTGCCTTAAAAAACAAGTATTAAGAGAAGAATGAATAACTTAATTTCTCTAAATCATCATATAGGCAAATCAAAATGAAAACTGAAGTATGTTGTAACACATAGGGCC
>NW_015150844.1:791133-792747 GCF_000732505.1 Cyprinodon variegatus
AAAAAAAAAAAAAAAAAAAAAAAAAAAAAAAAAAAAAAAAAAAAAAAAATCAAATAGATCATATACAAGTATATCAAGATTAAAAACCAATTCCAATTTTTAATTTTTTTATTAACATTGATAAAAGTGGGGATCCAATCTGCAATCTCAGACAGAATCATTAAAGACCAAAGGTAACCCAATGCATGATGGTGGTAGCATAATTCTGTGGGTCAAAAATGTTCTAACAAACCACCACTAGATGTGGAAATCTAGAAGAAATACACTCCTGTACGGCTCTACATATTTAGAGCCAGTATGGCTCTAAAATAAATGATAAACATAAAGCCCTGCCACACTTTCCAGATTTCCAAAAGGAAAAGCCATTTCACCCCCAGATAGAACAATAAATTCCGATAAGGTTTTTGTGATGCAATGAGATGAAATGTAGAAAACAAAACAGCACTAGTGATTACTTCAGAGCTACACATGCGCCGATGCATTTATTTTGTACAAAACACGTCTCCGTCCAGGGAAGTATAGCAACATTAGTATCGAATCACCAAGAGCTCCTATTGATCGTGTTTTATCCAACAATCATTTTATCCACCAACACTATTAGTAAACATTTAGTGAGTGAAGGAATCAGAAGGTGATTAATCGCACTCTAAGGAAAGAAGACATTTTGCTTTCAGGCTGATAAAAGAAATTCAATAGATGAAAGAAAAGAAAAGAAGCAGAAATCAAAGTAATGATCTGGCTCACCACATCAGTACTCAGCCACTCCTCTATGTCATCCATGACAGAGGACTGAGGTCCCGGACCCTAGGGGGCAGAGTGGAGGGCCGGAGGTGGCCGCAAAACAAAAACAAAAATAAACAAAACATCCCAAACAGAAAAAAAAAAATGATGTAAAATAAACTTCACTGGCAACTTAAAGCTATTTGACAAATTCAAACACAATATAAACATGTTGTTATGGAGGATGGCGACCAGTCAGGTGAAGCAGATGATCTCATTTCATTCAGTGACTGGCTCATGGTTTCCAACATATTAAAGTAGTTTTCCACAGCTTACTGAGCCTATTTGGATACAAAATTCCTACAAGTAGCAGGGGGGGGGGTGTCTGGGTGAACTGGGCCAAACAGAGATCACAACCAGTGAGAAATATTTAAGTGTTTATCCGGATGACAAAACATGATAAAAATACTGAATGGGCAAGACTTTCATTCCAATGGATTCAAATAATACACCTACTGGTATCAAAATAAGGTAGTGGCTGGGTTTGAAACTGGGTCAAATAAACAGATTGACCCAGGAGCAACAGGTCAGTAACATCAATGAGCAGACAGAGCCAGCTTTAGAGATGAGAACACTAAAATTACCTTTTCATGGTACACTACAGCAGTTTGGTCATAAATGTTAGGATAATGAACAGAACTCACCCCTCCTGCAGTCGGCTGCTGGACGTCCAGAGTGGGAGGAGGACCGTCGGCTGCAGGGTTCTGTGCTGAAGAACTGAGCAGAACACAGAAGTTAAAGGAGAAGTTCGGTTTTTTACACTTTAAGCCCATTTTCTGTAGTGTCCAGGATGAAATCGAATGAAGGACACCAAAATTTTGACAATTGGTCCTG
>NW_015150845.1:0-1405 GCF_000732505.1 Cyprinodon variegatus
TTCAGCAAAAACTGGCCTAATCACGCTCCACTGCTCATCAACAGCTCAGCTGTAGAGGTGGTCAGCAGCATCAAATTCCTGGGGGTGCACATCACCCTCACCTGGAATGTAAACACCACCTCACTGGTCAAAAGGGCACAGAAACGCTTGTACTTCCTGCGGAGGATGAGGAGCTAGTTAAAAGTACGGCTCTGCTCGAAAACCTGGGCTGCATCCTCCAAGGACGCGGTCTACCTAGACTGGATCCTTCAAAGTCCTTGAAAATAAGGAGACCGGAAGACTTTTGGCTGTGAATTCGAACAGGTCTAACCTTCGGCGGGTTTTACCGCCGTAAGCTCTGTTGCTTAGCAACCGTGAAAGTAGACACACAAAGCAGGAAAAGAATCAAAACCGAAGTTTTCAAAACTGTTTGTTTATTTATTTATTATTTTATTGTAAAGTGAACAAGGACTACATTAACAAGAATCCAAAGTGGAATAAAGGTTCCAACCACCGGGAGCAGGAACAAATAAAATCAAATGTAATGATAGAAACCTGTATACTCGGTATCCTTGGATACCGAGTATACAGGACTACGAGGAGTCTTGGAATCTGACCAGACCTCGGCGCCGCGCTATAACGTCATCGCCCTTTGGATCTGGCCTTCTAAGGACGCGTCCTAGGTTTTCGAAAAGAGCAGATATTACATGCGTGAGTGGTTGTTACCACTAACGGTTAGCAATTACTAAACTAGCAGGTTCCAGAGCCTGTGTAAGCATAGCTTACCTTTGTACGGATTACTGTGTTCCCACTGTTTGCTGGCTTTATGATCTGCAGCTCCTCGACCCATGCATTCATGAACTGCACATAAGACTCCAAGGACTTGTAGCTTCGGAACTGTTTTGAAGTTTAGGCGCTCATACCACAAACAATGTAGCCGAAGACGTCTGATATACAAAACTGTGGCAAAAAGTCGTCGTCGGTGATCAACTCATTGTTTGGAACTTCATATTGATCCAAATTATTAATAATGCTAAATTCCAGATCCTTTTCGGGATTTTAACATATTTTTTCTCTCTACTTCTACATCTCTTCGTTCAACAACCTTGTATCAGAGCTATGTTAACGTTCGCGTAGCCATCAACATGGCCGCCACGTCCCACAATGTAACGCCAATCCCAAGCCCTATTTACTAAAAAAATCCAAATACACGTAAGAGTAAAATACAAAAAGTCAAACTCATTTCCCAAAATTTTCATACGGAATTTATACATTGTGTAAAGTACTTTTTAATAGAATTTTTTTATTTATTTTTTTTATCTCGCTTTCTACCCACTTCCCGCAGCCATGTTTGTACCAATACCTCTTTTGGGTCAACAATGATCACAGATATTTTTGTTTACACCTGACTGTCAGAAGTACTAAA
>NW_015150845.1:1908-5226 GCF_000732505.1 Cyprinodon variegatus
ATCGGCCTTCGAATCCGGTCTTCTAAGGATGCGTCCTAGGTTTTCGAACAAAGCATGCCTCAGGGCTGCGTCCTGAGCGCCCTGCTGTTCACCCTGATGACACACGACTGCGTCCCCAGGTTCACCACCAATCACATGGTGAAGTTTGCAGGCGACACCACGGCGGTGGGCGTCATCAGAGACGACAACGACCTGGACTGCAGAGCAGATGCGTAGCGTATTAAAGTGGACAGGCAATAACCAGTGTACCTCCATATTTCCTAAATAAAGACAAACTATAATTTCTAAAGACTTTGCTAACAAATAGACGCATGTATTTAAAAGTCTGTGCTTTCTAACTAAATGGTATAGTGCAGAGGGGTTAAACAGGGCGTCCTCGACCCTAGGGGGTCCACGGAGGTACTGCATGGGGTTCGCTAAAGTTTTGGTTAATTAGACTTATATTCCCCCCTGCAATATTTTCCACTAATTGAAATGTCTTTAAATCCACATGAACATGAATCCAACACAAAATGTAGCTCAGAAAGGACCATGATTTCTGTTATGTTTAATGTTAGCATATTAATGGGCATCATTAACCAGTGTTTTTGTTGTCAAGTAATTTTTAATATATGAAAAATTTAAATGTTTTGAATCTAATATATATATTGAGAGTATTACTGCCGCCACCATCTGGGTTAGAGGGAAAAAATGGTAGGAATGGCCACAGGGATGGCCAATGGTTGGCCTGGAAGAAGGTGAGAACAGCAGAGAGGATCATGGGGGCTCCTCTTCCCTCCATTAAAGACATTTCATCCCAGCGCTGCGTGTCCCGAGCCCGTGACATCATCAATGACCCCTCACCCCCCCACCATGGACTGTTCTCTGGGAAGAGGCTTCACAGCATTCAATGCAGGACCAGCAGGTTCTGCAGCAGCTTCTTCCCCCCCGCCATCAACCTGATGAATGTTGGATAAACTCTAAATCTCAGACTGCATCAAACTGACCATATGAATGAGTTTTCTTGTACCATGTTTTTTCACAGTGTTTTACATTTAATCCTGCTGTAATTTAGGAAAATTGAAATGTCACGAGAGCTGTACAAAACACAATTTAGTTTAGTATACACTGTGTGTATATAGAATGAAAATAAATGTTGTCTAAGTTTAAATATCACTTGACAAAAAACATCCGCTTTTTAAGTCTTTTTCATCAGGGCGGGTTTGTAAGAGTCATGACTGGCTCTTGGCTAAATTAAATTATATATTTTCTAAAAGTCATCTCTGGATGAAACCATGTTTGAAAGAAAGAAAGCAAGCTGTATAAATAAGAAATGCGCAGTCAGTATGCAGTAGGCAGTAGTTACAGTAATTAATGGTAGAAAATGGGCAGATTGCATAGTCAGTATAAAGTCTGTAAATGATGTAATATAACATATCAATCATAACTAAATTAATGTTAATGGAGGAAAATAATATTGTAGTCAGATATTAATACACACTAGGTAGGTTATGTTAGTATAGATGTTCCTCCTGTTTCCTTCCCTCTCATGGATTTATCTGGCCCTGATGTTCTATCGGCTGCTTCTGTCTGTCTGCTGAGCAGGAGCTCATTCCTGCAGACAAGCTGCTTCAGATGTTGGAACATTTTCTTCATTCCCAAAGACTGACCTTCAAAGCAGCAGTATTCAGGTCACATGTTCCTATCTCTCATATCTGGGCCTTGTTTACCCCTTCAGCGCACACACACACACACACACACACACCCACCATCCCCCGCATCCCTCTGGCTGTTTGGGTTTGTATGGAAACATAGTTGACCCTGTTGGCCTTCCTGTGTTCCTGCTAAACCAACCGCTTATTCCATCTGTCTGTCCGTCCGTCCATCCAACCGTTATCCATCCATCCATCCATCCATCCATCCATCCATCCATCCATCCATCCATCCATCCATCCATCCATCCATCCATCCATCCATCTTGTTGCTCTTTTTAGATTCTCTTTTTCCTGACTGACCCCAAACTCACTGGAGCTGATTCTCATCCTGTCTTCTTCACATTTCCAGGCAGATTTCTGCAGTGGTGCTGAAGTCCAGGAATCACTAGGAGAACCTCCTACTAACCCAGCCAAATAAAAATGAATGTTTAGTAATCTAAAAGGGAGATAATTTAGCTTTTCTTTCATCAGAATTGTTATTCTAAATCCTTTAAATCCAACCCAGAATATTCAGAGACAGCTTGCAGTAAAACAGTTCAATTAATGTGATGCTTGCAGCTCCAGTAGGATGCAGAGTGATTCATCCTGAAGTAACACTTTATATTAAATGAGAAGCAGGGAGGGTAAAGCTGAGGATAAAAACGCTGCAGCTCTTACAGACAGGATCAAACGCAGGAGTCAGAGTTGGAAAAGCCGACCTGTTTTAAACACACACACACACCATGCATTGTTAATGGGAGTGAAGCACTCTGTGTTGACTGTGGCTGAGCAGAGAGGCGGCGAGACGTCAAACAGCATCAATGTCAAACTACGCTCAGTTCAGCATCGACTCACCGGCGCCGCCCTGCTGCTGCGGGATGAACGCTGCACTCCTCTGACCTGCAGGTGCTGCTACACCTCATCTGTGACCTTTGACATCTGGGTGTTAAAACTGTTCCTGCTGCAGACAGGTCCTCATGCAGGAGCCCGTCTGAGCCGTTCGCCGCCGATCCAACACCTGAGGGGGTGTCAGATGGTCCAGAGGCCAGGTGGAGCTAAACCATTCATCATTTCCAATCAGCACCGACCAGAATATCTGGATTGGGTTTAAGGAGGGAGGAGCAACATCATTTAAATCTCTGCAAACAATAAGAAGCATTTCAAATCTGTTTTAACTAATAGTCAGTATAGAACCCCTTAAGTTAGATGTTTCCATTCAGAATGAGTGGAATGTGGATGTGACAATCCTGCATCCTAACAAGGAATTAAAGTGGAGCTGAAACGTGTGAATCTCTATTTAGAGGCTTATTTAAAATGAATTCAGAAAATGAACGACTCTCTTAACTGTTTGGTAAAGTCTTTTACTGAAAGAAAACAAAGCCAGACCTAAAATGTATAAACTTTTAATTCTACTTGTTCACCAAAATATTTCTCGGTAGCTTCTATTTCTTAGCACATTAGCCTGATACCATATGAATTAATGATTCTTTTGGCTACTTCCCAGCATGCTGGTCCAATCTAGACATCACAGCAATTCAATTCAGTTTATTTCTATAACGCCAATTCCCAACACGTCATCTCAAGGCTCTTTACGAGCGCAAGAATAGAAATAATTAAGATGAATATACTGCCTACTGTACCTCTA
>NW_015150845.1:6877-8134 GCF_000732505.1 Cyprinodon variegatus
TGTTAGGAATCCAGTTTGTGTGGGTTGGGTTTTTGTTTGTTTTCCCTCCACCACCAGGTGGAGCCTGGTTCTGGTTGGCCTCCTCACACACCTGCAGCTGGTTGCCTCATTACCGGAGGACTTTTAAGCTGCTGACTGTCACTACCTCAACGCCAGAGTGTTTGCCAGTTTTGGGTAATCTAGCCAAGCAGAGTTTTTGTCAACCTGAGTTTAACCTTGTTGTTTTGTCTTTGCCTCTCGGCAGAAAGTCATCCTGCAAACTGGATGTTTTGGACCTTCTCCCCCTGGAAGGATTCTCTGAGCATCAAACTGAGCTGAGGATTCAAGCCTGTGGTGTGGATCTACTTTTCCCCCAAGGATTATTTGGGCGTCTCTCTGAGCAGGGGATTCATCTTCACAAGTACCGTTCAAGTACCACAGGAAATTTAAGTGGCAGTCCCACTGAGCCTGAACTAACCGCAGTATCTTCCCCTTCAATTTTTCAGTTCCGGTTCGACAGTGTTCTGAGCAGCACTGGACTCTTATCACCAACTCTCAATAAAACCTGTTGAACTTTTCCCTGGTCTCTGTTTGGTCTTCTGCATGAGGGTCAGAGCTCTAGATAAAATCATGACATCCGTATTAACAGGAGAAGCGGCGCAAGTGAAATTAGACCCTGCCATCAGAAAACATGCAGTAATTTATAAATGTTTTAAATCGGGTTGGATCTGGATTAGGGGCCGCATCCGGACCGCGCTCCGCTAATCCATGACCTCTGGTTTAATCTATCTGAAGTGAATCAAAGGGCAGCATCGTTAGTTTGAAGCATAAAAGATCCATATGTCAAAATTCAAACTGTAAAGTACGGTGGTGGCAGCAAAGACTGGTGCAGAGTAGATTAGGTTTGACCCTAAGCTGCTGCTGTTCCAAAATTAAGTTTACAATAATCATGTGGAACTAAAAGAAATATTCCTAGAATAAAGAAATATATTGTGAATATTTCTATGAATTAACTGATAATTAGAATAAATAGATAAAGTCGTCTAGTTGATATTTAACCAAAATCATTGATCGTTTTATTTCCCTGGGCTAACCATTACTAGCCTATCTGTTGCTTAGATCTAATCAGTTCCAAAAAGTTCAGTGAGAAACAAAGTCATGATTTGATGAACTTTAATGTCCTGCATGTTGCTTCATGGTGCTGTGCTCTGTTTCAGTGACTAACACCGCTTTGATTTTAAAGCATATAAATATAAATGATCTAACTGTGGATGTCTG
>NW_015150845.1:9567-11431 GCF_000732505.1 Cyprinodon variegatus
ATTTCAGAAATTTCGACCTATATTTCTAGATCGTTTTTCCAGTGCAGAAAGCGTCTCTAAACGATTCAGCCCTTTCAGGTCAGGCAGCTGGATTCAGACACATCATGGCCTGGTTAGAACTTGTCAAAGCGCTTTTAAAGGACTCTGACAGGCTCTTATGTTCCTCAGCCGAGTCCTCTGTTTACACTAATCAACGCCTCTATTGTGCTCCGCTGCTAGCTGACCCGCTTCCACGCCGAACATCCCATAATATTCAACTTACAAGCAGCTCCCAAAACCCAACCAAACCGGTGATAATTTAATTTGATGTTGGTGTTATCACCCTTCACCTCTAGCCTCCTTTAATACCCATTATGTGCCAAATAATGAAGGATGGTATGGGGCCATGGGGGGGCGGGACGGGGTCTGGAGCTGAGAGGAGGGTTAGATAATAATTAAGGACTTTTACCTCCTATCGCCTTCTAAATCCTTCAGTGAAGCATGGGTGTGGCTGTGAAGTGATGCGGGACAGATGGGTCCTGATGGTGTTGGGGTTATTAAAAAGCACTTATAGAGTGTGGGGGTCACGACTGTGGGGGCCACGGTGCTTCTGTTGGACCAACCTCACCGCTGATCTATGGATGTTTAGTAGAAGCACTAGAAAAATTAAATTAAGTGTATTTACTCTTAATTTGAGAAGGTAAATGAGAAAGTTTGCCGTATTTTCACTCTTAAAATAAGATAATTAGATAAAATTCACTTGAAATAAGATAATGCAATTTGTTTTTTATGTAAATTGTCTTGTTCCATTGGCAAAAAGCTTCACTTTCCTCCTCAATTCAGGAAAAAAATGCACTTATTCTAAGCAAAAATGACTTATGTAGAATTTAATGTTTTGCAGTGTGTAGAAGCTGCTGCTTAGTGTAGCTCACATTGATTTTCCTTGTAAAGCGGCGTGACGTCACTGCTGGAAGATGGCAGGAGGGAGGGGTTACTTTGGGCAAAGATGGCCGCTCCCAGAATCAGTGATCGCAACAAAAATGATTTTTATTGTTTCACCTATTAAAACTAAATTCATTAAATCACAGAGAACATATTAGTTTTAGGTATAAATAATGATCCATTGATCCTTCCTTGCTGACCGGACTTTTCCTTTAACTCCCAGCAGGGAATCTTTTTCTTTTATGGAGAAAATAGAATCAAAGTTCCCACAATAGGAAGGTTCAACCAATCAGCGTAAAGGAAGCTGGATGATTGACAGCAGTGTTGTAGTACTCAAGATCAATCTTGGTCTCGAGACCATTTTTTGATGGTCTCGGTCTCGTCTCGGTCTTGACCGCATTTGGTCTCGGTCTCGTTTAAGGCGCTGAGGACTCGGCATTTTATTTCAAGACCAAAACTGTGGAAATAACGCTAATCATCAGAATATCATCAGTTTCTTTAAGATCCTTCTTTTTATTGGATGCTTGGATTCAAACCCAACCTATAACCCGTCTCATTGGTAAATGCATGTTTGTTTGTTTTTTTACCGCTGTCCCGCCCACCCCCTTTCACCTGCAGCACTTCCATTGAAAGTCACAAGTGGTTCTCTGAGAACGGGATAAGATGTCGGCCAAATCATCGGTTATAAAATTCGACTAATTAAATCACAAAGAATATATTTGTAAAGCAACTTTGAGAAAAAAGCATGCAGCGCAATGTAAGTTCTGCAGTGCTTCGCCATCAGAGACGGTAGGGACTACCGACTTTTATCGACACTTAGAAAGAAAGTACAAAGAAAGTTAAGCTACGTACATATTTAGGTCATTATGTTGGTACAGTAAGTTATGAGACTGACAAGCTGTGAAAATATTGAGCACTTCTGCCTTTTCTCCATGTTCCCAGT
>NW_015150845.1:11613-14389 GCF_000732505.1 Cyprinodon variegatus
GCTTTAATCTCTATATGAGAGAGAAACAAGAGAAATGATTGGCTTTTTTTCAGTTTTACACATTTTACAGAATTTTGCACATTGGTTTGAAATAGCACATTTAAAAACATCATAAATGTATAAACTGTTCATGAACGGCAGAGAAAATACTATTTTGATCGACTTTGATTAATTGTTTGAAATTCTGTGATTACTACACAGAAGTACTAAATAAAGATGTTAATGTTTATTCCAGTTCTGTGTGTTAAATATCTATGTGTTTTTATGTGAATGAGGGTCTTTTAGATCAATTTTAGTGATTTTGATCATGTTTCACATTTTATTGTCACATCCTGGTCTTGACCACAACACTGATTGACAGATATAAAGGCTTGAAAAGAGTCTGCCTAAAATTAGTTTATTTAATGAATATCTTAGTGGAAAAGTAAATTAACTAAATAAAAAAATTAACTTATTTACAGACTATAACTAAAAAGCTAGTAACATAGATAAACATCAGATGCTCCTGAAGGCAGCAGATGCAGCATCTTCAGCTGTTTCTACACAAAGTTCTGGATTATAATCCGTTCCAGCAGAATGCAGATTATTCCACAGAGCACGCCTGCTTTGGCCGGTAGGTTAGAGGAAGCTCTGACCCACAGAGAACAAACCTCATTTTACTGGATTTATTGCTTTTGTTGCTGTGCGAATGTGAAGAAGGGACCTGGGGAGTATGGAAGCCTTAGAGATCCTTTCATCCATACCTGAGTGGAGCTGCTGGTGTTCATGGAGCTTTGCTCCCTCATATTCCTCTAAAGGTTTTCTGATCATCTCTCCTGAACAGCTCTGGTTTCTCCCAGGCTTTGCTCCTGATGATCTCTGGGAGCTTAGCTGGAGGTTAGGGTGTGATGTTGGTGGACGGACGCAGCATTTCCATGATTACAGCTGCTCCTCCTAAATGCTCCTGTTTCAGGTCAGTGGCTCAGGCTGCTGCCTCTAAAGCTGCAGCAGTGTGTGTGTGGGGGGGGGGGATTAGTCTTTATTTGAAGTGTGGGGTCTGATTTAATCTGCAGGTCGCAGTAAACAGATCCAGTGATCCGGCCTGTGTGAACGCAGTGTTCCCTGCCAGTGTTACGCAACACACTGGGGAGATTAACGCGGCAATTTCACTGTTTTAGCGCCGCTGGTTCCTGGGGAGGGTGATGCCATCTGATACGGCCGCGCTACGGATGATACCTCCACCCACGATGGGCGAGGAGGGCATGACGTCACGTTCTCTGGTGGATCTTCTGCTCCAGTTCACACCGCCCAGGCTGGGACCTCAGAAGTCCATTAAATCCTGCAGAAGAACCAAACAGCATCTTCATCACCTTCCAATCGCTCTCACCTCTGTTAGCCGATCCATAGCTGCACCCAAGCAGAGAACAAACTCTGCACACTGAGAAGACCTCAACCCTTATTAGGGCCCTCAGTGAAATACTTTGAAAATCTACATTTAAAGTCAATAGTGTTACACTGGAAAAAATCTAAATCTAGATAAGTCATTTTTTCTTAAAATAAGTGCATTTGTTCTTGGATTGAGGAGGAAAAAGAGACATTTTGCCAATGGAGCAAGATGATTTACATTTAAAACAAGAAAACACAATTGCATTGTCTTATTTTAAGTGCATTTTATCTAAATATCTCATTTTAAGAGGAAAAATTGTAATTCCATTGGCAAATCCTCCCATTTGCCTGCTCAGATTAAGGGTAAGTAAACTTAATTTAGGAAATATTTACTTAATTTTAGATCGTTTTTCCAGTGAAGACCTTTTTACCGTCATAAGGGGTCTTTTGGTTCAACACTGGAAAAATAAGTGCGTTTATTCTTGGATTGAGGAGATAAAAGAGACATTTTGCCAGTGGAACAAGACAATTTACATTTAAAATAAGAAAACACAATTGAATTGTCAAGTACATAATACCTACTTATCTTATTTTAGGAGTAAAAATACTCATTCCATTGGCAAACTATCTTATTCAAGGTTAAAAAACAGTTAATTTAAGAAATTTGTAATTATTTCTAGATCGTTTTCCGGGGTACATAACCTTAGAGGCATTGATGGGGTTACTGGCATTTTAATTATTCAATCTATAAACCTAATAGAATTGTTAACGAGGCTTATTTAATTTTTGTACTCTACTTTTTAACTTTTTACACTGCAAAAAATGTAAATTTAAGTAGGTCAATATTTCGTGAAATAAAAGCATTTTTTCCTCAGTTGAGGAGGTAAATGAGACACTTTGCCAATAGAGGAAGACATTTTATATTTAAATTAAGCATCGTCTCTTATTTCAAGTTCATATTACCTAATTATCTTATTTTAGGAGTAAAAATACGCATTCCATTGGCCAACTATTTCATTCACTTATTCAAATTAAGGTTAAAAACATTTTAATTTAAGAAATATTTACTTATTTCTAGATCGTTTTTCCGGGGTACATAACCTTAGAGGCATTGATGCACTGCAAAAACAATCTGGAAATAAGTAAAAATGTCTTAAATTAAGTGTATTTACCCTTAATTTGAGCAGGTAAATGAGACAGTTTGCCAATGGAATGAGTATTTTTACTCTTTGAATTAGATAAATAGATTTCATTTACTGGAAATAAGACAATGTAATTGTGTTTTCCTATTTTAAATATAAATCCTCTTGTTCCGTTAGCAAATTGTCTCTTTTATCTCCTCAATTCAAGAACAAATTTACTTATTTTAAGAAATAATGACTCATCTGGATTTCCACTTTTTCCAGTGTGC
>NW_015150845.1:16361-17896 GCF_000732505.1 Cyprinodon variegatus
GGAGACAGAAGCAGACATAGAAAAAGAAGCATAGATACAAAAGGAAACTGTAAAAGGCGGCCCCATCCAGAAATATATATATAGATCTCCAATATAAAGATCAGAGCATTCCTCAGTGCATTGAATTACATACACCACCAATCCGCTCACTTTTTGGAATGAATATGACCTTGATGACTGAGAATCTCCACCAGCAAATGAAGAGTCAACCAGTCAACCCATGAGAGGGTTTTATCTCCAAGGCTGGTTTCAGGAATCGGGTCAGCAGTTATCTGGCCTTCAGAACTCAGAACCTCCCCGTTACCTCGGCAACACCTTAAAAATCACTAATCAGAATAGTTTCTGGAAGAAAGGAGGTTCAATTCCGGACAACTGGCTGCTGACTCAGTCATGTGACTCTTGAGGCACAAAATAATGGCTGCTTCCTGCCAGGCAGCGAGGGTTTGTTGGGTATTATCACGCGAGCGGGGCTGCTTAGCGGCAGGGTCACCGGACTAATGAACCTGGAAATCTGAAGCTGTTCTTCTCACCTTCATGGACCCAAACCGGCCTCTGGTTAACAGGGAGCCCAGCAGACATCAGTCCCTTGGTTCTGATTAATGCCAGCTCTGCTTTTAGCCACAGAAATCAGTTTCTCCAGGTCCTCAACTGACAACCAGTCCTGCATCCTTTAGATGGTTCAATACTTTATCCCAAAGAATGGATTCCATCACGTATGAACGACAGGTTTCAACTCACTAATGTTGTGTTGAGAAAATGCATAAAACAGGGTTAAAGCTCAGTAAAAATCCAAATATGGTGAACAGCTCAAAGCATAATCATCAAAAAGGCAGTTTCAAGCTTATTGTCGTTATAAAACTCCTGGATTATGAGTTTTATACTGATCCAGTCAGTGAGACAGAGAACAGGCACCAGGGGAGGGATGCTTCAGAGTGCAGAGCGCTGCTAATTTCATATGAAATTATCTCAAGATATCATCAGAAATGTTGACACTGAATTAGTATAATGTGGCTGTGAGTCCAAATCCCATAGATATTAATAAACTGCAAAAAAAAAAAAAACACTGATCAAATTCAGTAAAAAAAGATGAGACATTTAGCTGTAATGTTAATCTTTTAGATTGTCACCTTAGGGAAACATGACGATGATTGTGGTTGGTTAGTTTCTTCCTGTATTCTAAAAAAAAAGTTAAATTCAATCCTCTGGACTTTGTCTCCAAGTCTGAAGACGTTTCTCTTCCATCCAGGAAGATTTTTCAATCCAAAATGTCAGAAATAGCGTTTAGTTCCAGGTTTTATCCAGCAGCCCAACAAAGCCTGGTTTTAGTTTAGAAAACATGCAAATAGAAACGGATGAACGGGTCCCCCCCGTTGGAATGGGGGTCGTTTGGCTTCTTTGTTAACGGCTCGTTATCATCGCAGTGAGCTTGGTAGCGTGGTCTGCGCTATGTTATTCCACCGCACAACGCCAGAGGGCCAATCAGGAACTAGCTGTGGGTCTAGATACGGCCGAGGCGGTGAGGAAGTGGGGGCAAG
>NW_015150845.1:18376-30249 GCF_000732505.1 Cyprinodon variegatus
ACTGGATAAATTAACATTTAACTGGATTTTTTGGAGGCTCTGATGTTGATGTTTCCCAACAGTCAGTATCTGCTCAGAAACCTTCCAACAGTCTTCAAAAAAATGATCATATTTACATTTTTAATGTCCACATAGCATTTCTTCCTATGTGTTAAAGGATAATAATATTTTTTAATAGCATCCTGCATGTGTGTTTTCCAAGAAGCAGCCTTCAATGAAATTCCAGAGAAAATACAGGGATCTTAATTCCCAGATATTCAGGGAAGGATTAGTCACCAGATAAAAAACAGAGCAGATAAATTAAAGTGCTGACTGAGTCTGGGATGATGGTCCGACTCTTCGGTCACACCCTGAACTCACCGGGGCCCCCTGGTGGACATTCAGCTCCTTCTGAATTAAATAAAGTCAACTTCAACCTTAAGCGAAGTCGGATAGTCTCCCTTTGATCTGACCTTCATTGGGTCCAACCAAAAGCTCAGCCAACCGGAGCCTATAGATCTTCATGTATCAGAAAAGATCAGATATAACATCAATCCCCGCCCAGTTGTTTAATCTATTTCATATTAATATCCCAGAGGTTGAAAATAAAAAGTGGATCATTACGATGATAAAGAAGCTGCTTTAATGTGTTTAAGAATATTTTTTAACAAATTAAACCAAGTATTTCACTTAAAGTATCAGATCTAATTCAGCTGGTCTTCCTCATTTAAAGGAGAACTTGGATCTGAAGGAAGATCAGAGTCGGATCACAGCATCATTCATGGAGTCAAAGTGGACTTAATGGGAGACGAGCGAAGAGGAACCTGTCATGGTTTTGTTTCTATTGTGCTTTACTTTGCTCTATGCTTCCTAGTTTTATTGGTTTAATTCCTTTTTTGTTTTTATTTCTAGATTTATGTTAGTTCTCATGTTTCTCTGTTGCCCTCTTGTGTGTGTTCCTTTCCCCTTAGCTTCCTCGTTGTCTCCTCTCACACCTGCTCCTCGTCAGCTCGTTAGCCCTGCCTTTGTCTCTGTCTGCTATATATACTCTCCCTCTTTGTTGGTTCCTTGTCTTTGCTGTCGTCCACCTACCTCGTCTCCTCGTGTTTGTTTGGATGTCTCCATAGTTCTGGTTTGCTTTTGATTATTAATTGGATTTTTTGCATTCCTGCCTTTGTTTACTGTTTGGGTCCTAAACCACAACTAAACCCCGACAGAACCATTGATGGAACCAGACCGGATGGTAGCGAGAAACGTGCTGCGGTGTCAGAAAGCTTGGTGGCAGCAGGTCAGGGTTCTTCCACAGGATCAGGAGCCAAAACACAGAACTAGAAACCGTTCTGAAGGGGCCCCTAGGAGCCCTGACCTCCATCCTACTGAGCGTCTCTGGAAGGAGCTGAACAGAAAAGGCAGCCTGAGGAGCAGAGGGCTGACTGACAGGAACAGGAATCAACCATCAGTTTTAGTCCAGGACTGATTCAGGAGTTCATTTTCCATTTTCATACAATTTTCAATTTTATCAGTTTTCACTAATTTCTGTGAACATTGAGGGATTTTTTCTTTAAAGTCGTAGGGAAATCATATTTATGTCAAATCATTCTGGCTTAAACATGTATATAAATTTACTCTTTATTATCCCAAAATTTAGGGGAAAAAAATTGTTTCTCCGTTATCTTCTGCAGGCCAGTTAGTTCTACGTCAGCCTGAACACCTAAATTCGGCCAATCATATATCAACGGTCATCTGTCAATCAAATTTTTTTCGGTCATAGCATCTTGATTCATATGTCGCAGCTAATATACGCAACGGTTGAAACCAGTATCTTTGCAGAGCAGTGGTGACCGTTACAGGTGGATAGTGGGAGAGCGAATTGTTGGCCATTTCTAAAGTCACTAGAACGCGAGAACGGACTCATGTCCTCGCCAGGTATGACCATAGCCTTGGAGCTCTGCTGGTTGCCATGGTCCTCTCAACTTTAGAACATTTTATTTAAAATTACACATTAAATCAGTAGATGGGCCATATAAAGATGTTTAAAAGTATAATATTCTTGCCTTAAATGATCTGAAAACGTACTTTTATTGAACAACAGCAACAGAAAAGAGAACTTTTGACCCAATAATCTGTGAGCTCCATCAAAAGGAGATGGAGGAGACTCATCCACGACCTCCGGCACTAAACTCTCCTCCTCTTGCATGTTTCCGCTGTCCATAGCGTTCCTTGACAGCGTCGTTTCTAAGTCACCAATTTGGTGCTACTTGGTCCCAATGGAATTTCCCATTGGGAACCTGCTAGCGCTAAGATGCTAACTGGTTAGCAAGATGCTTCCCACAAACTGGCCATAACCAAACTAGCTTGTGAATCTTATGCCACAACAATCCCGCCCCCTTGATAATCGACCAATCACATTCACTTTATTCACTGGTGTAAAGTCGGGCACCACTGGGAGAATTGGGAAATGCAACGGTTGGAACGGCCGCTTCCCTACGACTTTAAATGAGGGGAACCATCAATTCTGTGGGTGCATTTCTGCTAAAGTCCAAACTGTTCTTTTTTTGCTATTTATTTCTATGTAAACACAGTTTAGATAGATTTTAATGTTAAATTATAGTTTTTCACATCAGGTGTTCATCTTTAAATCATTTCTCCATTATTCCTTCATCCTTTAGTTTAGCTAATGAAGCTTTACCTCCTGCTTCAATAACCTTCAGCGTTCATATTGTGACAGCGACTCAAACCAGATCTGGACTTTGGATCTTTCTTTTTTCCAGACGTCTGTTAGGAGCTGCTTTCCTGTTTGGCTCCATTACGTCCTTGTTTACTTCCTGCACACATAAACCACATCATAACTCTGTTTATGTGATCTTAAAATGATAAATATGGAAAATGTATTAAATCTACTAACAAAGGTGTCGAACCCAGAAATCAGACATAATAAGGCGAGGTGATTTAATCTGAGAGCCTTTGAACGCAGCGTGAGGCATTTACTGGATATTAAAGGCTCCTTTAATGGAACATTTTCCTTTTTTATTTCAGTCGACCGTTATTCCTCCTCATCAGGCAGCGGCACCATGGGAGGTCTTCATCACTTCATTCAAAACAAAAAGGTTTTATTTTCACTGCAGCGTTTTTCATCAATGTTTCCAACGTTACAGTCAAACCCAGTTTGGTTTCTCTGTCGTACAACCAGAGCTCCCAGTCCTTCCCGTTAGCATGTTCCCAAATAAAGCTAATATCACGCTAAATGTTCTTGGCCCCGTTTCCTCTGAATAAATATGGGCTGGTTTTTATGGCCACCGACCGTCTACCGTAAAGATTCAGCCGTTTGTTCTCACTCAGGGGTGGTAATGTCTGTACTGGGACTGAGGGTGGACGGGGTTGCTGGTTCCAAACCGGAGCGGCGCTGTTGAGCCTAAAAAGGCAGTCCTGTAGCTCTGAGATGAGGGGAGTCCAAATCTGGGCCCCAGCCCCTGCCCCTCCCGGGGCCGTGGCAGGCCCTGGCCGAGGAGGCCCGCGTACGGCGGCGCCCCGTAGGCGAGCCCCATCCCTCCGTACGGCGCCGGGAGAACCAGCGCCTGCACGTTCCGGCCCGGCGTGTCGAAGGAGAACTCTGGAGGCGGGCTGCTGGGTTTGGAGGGCGTGGAGGTCAGCGGGTCGAAGTCTCCTCCTCCTGGAGCAGAGGGGAAAGAGGAGGCGTAGGCCTCGGTGGGAGGCGTGACGGCCGGCGAGGAGAGCACGCCGCTCAGCAGCGGCCGGGTCCAGTCGTCCTTAAAGATCTGAACGGTCAGCGTGGAGACGAGCGGCAGGAGCCGGTTGGTGACGTGGGCCAGAACCAGCTGCTCGTTGGCGTCTCTGCGGATGCGGACGTGGGCGGAGCCAGCCTGGAGCACAGAGGGGAGAGAAACAAATATTCACACAGACGCCTGTTAGCGTTAGAAAACACAAATATTAAGGCGGAAGCAGGAAAAAATGAGACCTTAAACGTCAGGATGTGACCTTAAACTCACTAAACGCTCGTCTTTGTTCCCACTTCTCTCTCCTCATGGCAACACTGAGGCGGCGAAAGGACAGGGTCACACTCACAAACACACACAGAGCCAGCGGGGCCCCGGGGGCTCGGGTGCAGTCAGGGGGGTCAAATCGGTTTGGACAGCTGCTCCGTTAGCGCTGGGCCAACAGCGAGCAGAAACATCCACACATGACATCAACAAGCACTACTGGGGCATCGATAGCTCAGGAAAACGATAACAACAGCATCAACAAAGGTAAACATGGCAGGCTGCGCCACCTGCAGGCAGAGAGAGGCACTGCGCCTCAGAGGACAGGAGGGAGCAAAGATGGCGTCCACTCTGACCTACAGCAGCTCTGTTCTGGATCCTTTATCTCTACTTTCTTATTTCGGTTTGCCTTATGAAGCTGTTAAAACATTAAAACATTAACAATAAACAGATCAGGAAAGATTTCTGCATCATTTAAAGTTCAAACAGCTGAAATTTTACCTGAATCAACTCATTTTATTGCTTTTTTTAACAATGGCTGCTCACTGAAGCTCAAACTATGAGCGGCGGACAGTTCATATGGTGCCAGACGTGGACTTGTTTGCACTTTAATAACAGAACCACTAATAGTAACCACATGTACATTCAATATGCATCTAATTACCAGATAAAATAGAGCATAAAGCATGAAAACAAAATGTTTTACATTCACCAGAGAAGCTGATTATTTATAAACTGAATCCATCCTTGTGTCTTTGAGCAGGAGGTCTTAGTGTCTCCATTTAGTTTCAGCCAATTGAGATCAGAAACACTTTGAACAAAGGTTGTAGCTAGCTTAACTTGGCTGTAAACATTTAGCTCTAACCGACCAATCAGAGGACAGAAAACGCCCGACATAAGGCCCGCCCTCTAGCTGGCCCTCTGGGCAAACCTGAGATCTGATTGGCTGATAAAACGTCCCTCATTAATATTGTTAAGGTAATATCATTCATTACTGCTGATTCTGGAGGCGCTGGGCAGATTTGATCGTCATGGCAACAGACTGAGCCTGAAATCTGATTGGACAGAAAATATAGCAACCAGATAAATGTAATGGAAGCAGCTCAGCCAAGAGAAACGCTGCAAAATTATTAGAACGGATTGTTTGGAATAAATTAATACAGTTGGAAAGTAGAAAATAAAAGTTTAGGTTAGCAGGAAGGTCCTGACTGCCCACCACTGATATCTATGATTTAATATTTATTTAGCTTTCATCTCGTTTATATAGAGGTGGTTTTTTATCTCCTTCCTGTTTAGGACAGACAATCATCTGTCCAATCACAGAACATTAACCTCCATCATATTTCTGCAGGTCTAGAAAACAACATCTATGTTTCTCTCACTGAGCACAAAGGAGACGCGATCTGGACCAATAATCACCATAGCAACCAGTCAATCAACAGTTTCTAACTTTCTGTTTTATTGTAAAATAAACCAGCAAAAAAGAGCAGAGTTAAGTTTTTATAAAATAATTAAATACTAAAAAAACGAAACAAAACCAAACTTAGTAAGAAAACACAATCATTTAAAAAAGAAATAGAGAAAAACCTATTTTTATTTTATACAACTTATCTTATAAAGCTTCAAATGCGTCAATCTTTAACAATTTCTGCTAAGATGAATATTTTTTACATTTATTTCCTGTTTTTAACCTTTTATTTAAAGACTAAGTTTTAGAGTTCAAAGAAGCAGAAGACGGCAAGATTTCATTTAATTATTTCTACACTTATTTCTAATTTTAGATTTCAAAATAAAGTAAAAAAAAAACTTTTTTATTTATTTTCAGAAATGTTAAAAAAGGAAAACCAGACAAAAAAAATAAAATAAAATAAAAGATAAACAGAATCACTCTGATCCAGAGGTTTCATCGTACAGTGCGAGTTCCCAGCTCACCATGTTGACCATGACCAACGCTCTGATGCTATCTACCTGCTCACGCTGTACGTCTAAAAACTACGTCACCTCATTTAAAAAATATTAATTTAAAGACTTTTTATTTTAATTACCAGTGGAAACCCTGATGAAATCAAACTAATTTTAATTCCAGAGGAAATGCTCACTGGAACTCTTCAAATTAAGAGTCTAACTCTGTCTCAGCTCAGCTGATTAGCAGGAAGTTTAAACCCCTGATGTAGAGAAAAGCTCCTCCAGAGTAATCAGACCTTTGGCTGCGTCTGGATCACGACCTCTGAACTCTGTTAGCGTCTCCGCACCGCAGAGGGAACCCCCGCATGAGTGACCCCCCGCATGAGTGACCCGCTCCCTCATCTCGCCTGGATCAGCAGATTCCTGCTCTGATCCAGAATGACCAAGCACAGAAAACTACTGGGAAGGAAAAGCAGCGTTCAGATCCTCACCAAAGATCCAAAACCGAGGGTCCAGAAGTGCTCGTTTCGGACCTCCAGAACCCCGTCCAGAGTGGAAACCTGATGGACACAAACAGAACCCAACAGTCAGCAGGAATCCAAAACTTTAACACCTTAAATAAAGTCATCCCAGCTTGGTATAAACCGAACGCGTTCAGATGAGCCTGACAGCAGGACAGCGTGTCTGTTAGCAGGACTGCTATTCAGTGTATTTCTATAGCGACATTTCACAACACATGTCATCTCAGGTCACTTTCCAGTTCACCAGATCATCCAGTCAGATTGATTCAAAGTTTTCTATCTAAGGAAAACCAGCTGATTGCATCGACTCATTGACTCTTCAGCAATCCCTCACACTAAGCATGCTTGTAGCGACAGTGGAGAGGAAAAACTCCCTTTGAACAGGAAGAAACCTCCAGCAGAACCAGGCTCAGTGTGAGCGGCCATCTGCTGAGGCCCACTGGGGTTCAAGGAGACAGAAGCAGACATAGAAAAAGAAGCATAGATACAAAAGGCAACTGTAAAAGAAACAGGACTACACTGGAAAACAGGCCAAGCTCCAACATCTAGAAACAAAGGTGTTGATGGCAGCAGCACAGCTGATATTTCTCTCCAGGATGGAGTCACAGCCAAACAGGAACAGACCAGATGAAGCTACTATGAGAAAAAGCAGAGAGAGCAGAACGTTAGAGATTGAACTAACAGATTCTGCAGAGTGGGAGAATAGAGATAGAATGAAGCAGAATGATGAAAAAGGGGTCCCTATGTCCTCCAGCAGTCTAAGCCTATAGCAGCAGAACTATAGAGATAGATCAGGATAACCTGAGCCACTCTAACTAGAAGCTTTATCAAAAAGGAAAGTTTTAAGCCTAGCCTTAAAAGATGATGAGCAGGTTAGAACCCCTTAAAGCGACTTTAGCCGTTTAGTTTCCTGCTATAAAGTGGCTAACAGCTGATTAGGAAACACCCAGAAATCTAAGAGACGGCGGATCGGTCTCTGAGAATCAGCTCACCTCTCTGAGGATCTTGTCCAGCTGTCCGATGACGTGGGACGGCGTGGTCTGTGGAGGAGACACAGGAGGACATTAATGATCAGGCTGCAGCCTCCTGAGGCACAAACACGAGCAGCGACGGCGCTCTGACCTGCAGCAGCACTTTGCCGCTGTACACGCTCATCGGGTACATGGTGCCGAAGGTCATGAGGGCGATTGCGACGGCCGACGCCGTGTCCACAGCGTTGTAGTTACTGAACACAAACACAGAGCATCCGTCAGAACAGCTGACACCATCATCATCATCATCATCGGATTTTAGACCCCGCCCACCAGAATCCAGTCCTCACTTGATTTCTATGAGCATGTAGGTGACGCAGAGGGAGAGCGCTCCGGCCAGGTTAATCAGCACAAACGGGTTCATCCGAGGAAGAAGGACGCTGCTGAGGCCCGGAACGATGCCACACAGGCTGGAAGCAGACAGGAAGAGGATTAGTGATCGGCTCCAGTTTTAGCCTCAGAGACGAAGGAAAACAGAACAAAGAGCTTTTAGAACAAGATTTAAACACTTTACTGAAAAATCAGGTTCAGATATGAAGCACTGATCGCCAGCATCGCTGTTAAAGCTGACAACAACGTCCTGCTTTAGCATCACTGTCACATGCAGGGGGGGAATTTACCTTTAATAAATACTAGGCAGCTGCTTAGGGCCCCAAAAAAACTCTGTTTCCATGTATGGTTAATACAACTATTCCTTATTTCTGCACATTAATTATGTTTTTGATTAAAATGCCATCAGAACGCTGATAATATTAAGTGTGTCTCAGCCCCCCCCCTTCAGTGTCCACCATATTGGATCAGTCCATTTGCTGCACATGTTCAGAAAGGTCCAAACAGACAGCAGCAAACCATTTGAAAACAAACCATGCAAAGAGCAGTGTTGCCAACTTAGCGCTTTAGTCGCTATATTTAGCCACTTTTCAGACCCCTCTAGCACTTTGATTTCTAAAAAGCTCCTAGCGCCAAATCTAGAGACTTTTTTCTGCTACTGGAGACTTTGGAGACAACATCTAAAAGCAGCGAACTCTGCTCTCCAGAGCGAGTAGATTGGTAACCCCGCCTCCTGCTCTCCTCTATCTTGTCTGCTGTCATGATTCATGCAGCTATTATTTCATCCAAATGAAAAATGGAGAACAGATAAGCAGATCATGGCTTGTCTACAGTGAAAAGAAGGACTGGGTTATTTACTTTGGCCTTTTTGGAAACACAGGAAGGAGCAATCAGCTAAGTGAGCTTAGTGCTTGGAAAAAATCTTTCATTCCTTTAGAGACAGCATGAAAAGTCAGCTGAGTACAAAACATAGAGAGGAAAACAAGAAGAAAAGGGACAAGAAGAGAGGGACACAACCTAGAACAGATAATGGATGTCTACTCTATTAACATTTCTACATCTGGAGAATGGGGCTGTTTGATGTGTTCTTAGTTCAGAGGGGCCCCAACCTTGTGGGTACTAAAGCAGTAAATTCTGGAAATGGTCTCTTTAAAGTATTTAATAAATCGGCATTATTATTTATACTGGAGGACCAGGTTATGCTAGCACGCAGGAAACATCTGCAAGTTGTTACCCCTAAATGATTCTCTTCTTTACTTCCAGAACTTGATCATAAACCAATGTCGATGTTTATATAGCAGCTTCCAAACACTTTATCCTTCAGTCTAATGGGGGCAATATTGTGAAGTAATCGATGGTCACCAAAGATGGCGGCAGAAATTAGAACCGGGTTGTCTTTATTCGCTCTGTCCCGCCAGCAGCTGATGATTGGGGGTTATATGGACCGTGTGACCGGGTGCCAGCGAGTTCAGGCCGTGTTAGCTCCGTTTCTACGGCGATTTCCCAACATTTCGTTCTTAGATTTTCAGGTTTCTCTATGAATAACAGATAAAACGTCTCAGATTTTGTTTAATCTTATAAAGTGTGTTTAGCACGTGTTGACCAGAAAAAGACGCATCTAGAGGTCATTTCAAGGTCTAACGATGTTCCAATTATAGCAGCAATCAGGGGAAAACGTATCTGCACCCTTTAAACAATGGAAAGCAGCTTTAATCTTTTATGTCATTTCTGCCACTGATAGAATCCTTGGTGGGATGCGGGGGCCGGCAGACAGAGGACCACCTGTGGAGCCGTAATGGTTCTGGATTTGGCTGAAGGCCACTTCAGCAGGAAGCAGCATTTTAATGCGATGTGACAGCAGAAGACGAGGCGTGGGAGGGCGTCCCCATGCGGCGTCACGAGAGCGGGACCGTTTTAGAAGCGGCAGCTGAGTGATGAGGATGTCGGGCTGGATTTAATCAGACGCTTCATAGAAGGAGGTCAAACGGTTCGCTCGTCCTCCTCTCCTCCATCATCGGCTCAGATCACAGCGTATCCAAACAAACCACCTTTCCTGTAAAAATGACCTGAAATATGTTTGGACTGAACCAGCAGGGTGTACGGTAGAGGAGGGGTGATGGCCTGGGCTTGTTTTACAGATCAGCCTGATTTACAGGCAGCTGAACGCTCCGCTTCGGACGGACAGCATCTCTGAGTTTCCATCATAGAGGTCAGCTGATGTCATCCTGAACAGAGGCGTCAAATAACAAAATACAAATACTTTGTTACCTCACTAAGAAAAAATGTTGGCTAACTTACTATACTTAATTATTTTTTTTTGCATTTTTACGGCACTAGTGACTCGTTTGTTTGACAGTATGTTGACAGGAATGAGAGAGAGGGGGATACATGAGGCAAAGGACCACAAGTCGGATTCGAACCCGTGTCGGACGCATTGAGGACTGTGGCCTCCTTACGCAGGTCGAGCACGCTAACCGCTGCACCTCCGAAGCATGCCCCTCTACAGACACACTAATTTTGTTTCATTTAAGCTCATTTTCATCCAGCGTGTCCGTGGACTCCCCCTGGTGGCAGGTGCCTGGAACACCTCTGAATAATTGAATACTTTGTTCCTAACTACAGACTCAAATCAATAACTGACAGAAACTCAGAGCTTCAGCAGATCGGTTCTAGGTGGGATTTCATTGCATTAGCCGTATAACAGCGCCACAATGACCCACTGCACAGTTCTAGCAGATTGCATGTCAGGCAAGTCCAGGAAGGTATGATCTTTGAGGAACTAGCAGGTTTCTCTAGGAAGCAACGACTGAAACCAGGCAGAACTTTTCAACATCTTAAACTTGAATCCATCAAACCTTTTATCTTTCCAGCTGCCTTTATTCTTATCATTTCTAACAAACTTAGGAAAGAAGAAAAGTGCTGCAACGGTCGAGTCAAAGTCCAAACCTGAGCAGAAGGAAACATCTGGACTTCATCAAGGTGAGGCGAAGCTGGAAAGACCAGTGGGTCAAAGATCATTGGACCTTTTTCTGTTCTAGCTTGGTCTTTATTTTTATCAAACATCCTCTAACTTGACATCAAAGGTTAAATGTTTAAGGAAACTAAAACTTTCTGCCCTCATTTTAAATTTAGAAACATCTCTGATCTGAGTGTTCAGACAGTATTTTATTCCAGAAATAACAGCAGAAGTTCAGTAAATCCTCCAGAGAGGGATGGAGAACAGCTTCTTCTGTCCAGGACGGCTGAACGAGGCGAGAGAAACATGCAGCAAGCCGAAAATTTCTCCTCTATTCCCCAGAAACCCAAACGGAGGCGTCTCCCAGTGGCTTCTGGGTATCACACCCGGCCCGGTGTTCCAGGAACAGATTAGTGGGTCAATGAAAGCCTCTCCGGGTAAATCAGCCCCGCGCCGGGTGTCAGATTGAATATCCTAAGTGTGGGAATCCAGCGCTGCAGGCGAGCTCCTTCGAAGGAGCGGAGCTCGGCGCCACGAGGCGTTTGTCATTAGATGATGTTTAAAAACAACAGCAGCGTGGATGTTAACACGTAATTAATGTCAGACATCCCCACAGGCTGGACGCAAGACAACAGGAAGGGCTAAACGGAGATCAGCACTGGAACTGTCCTTCCTAAAATCCAGGGATGCTGAATAGTGGAGGCGCCGCAGAAAGCGGATGTTACTGGGACGTGTTGGGATTGAGGACAGTCTGTGTTTGGCTGAAACCCGGCAGAGTTGGGCTGAACTGAACCTCCTTGTGTCCCTGAAGAACGTCGGGGTTCAGGCAGAAAGCAGAAACATCTGATTAAACCTTCTCTACATTGATCTAATGGAATATTCTCATGTATAAATACTGAACTTTATCTACCAGCAGGAGCGCTAGAAAAACTCTCAGCCCAAACTTTGACTAGACCATGGCAACCATCGCCCGATCGCCCGCGGCAAGTCGTTTTTATTGTCGGGAGAGTACAAATTTTTATTGCATTTGCATTTATCACTCAAAATAAGTTTTAAATCACCGACATTCGCTTAAAAAAGGACCCACAAGTAGGAGTGCACGATATTGGGATTTTGGCCGATATCCGATATGCCGATATTTTAAAACTCATGT
>NW_015150845.1:31005-33825 GCF_000732505.1 Cyprinodon variegatus
GCAAATGAAATGTGAAAGTCACTTGCCCTTTGGGCAAGTGGTAAAAATCCTTAACGTCAACCCCTGCATGGTCTCACCAACTATAAGAGGTTTTCCAGGTCTAGAAGCAGCAAAGCATGTCCAGACCATGACACCGCCACCACCGTGTTTAACTGTGGGCGAGTTGCTGAAATGCTCCATTAGTTTATGATGTAATGAGACGCAGACAGAACATTTTCCAGGCTGTTGGTGATGACCGCCATGTTTTCTGGTTCATGTAGGACGGCCCTCTGAGTTTTGCTGTGGGTTTGAACTGTCTGACGGAGCCCGTTTTATCCAGCCTGAACTCCCCTCTAACACGATGAGGTCTGCAGAGCTGCAGGTTCTCCTGACCTCCTGGATGAGACATTAAAGCGCTTTAGGAGCCGCTTAGATAGACTTTACCTGCTCTGGGTTTTCCCCATGAGTGGATAAACGTTCCCAACCCAAAAAACCGTGGAAGTGGCTTTGCAACCTTTCTAGACACAAAGACATGGATAACCTCTCTGATCTGGAATCTCATTTAGCTCCTCAATTCAAGAAAAAAATACTTATTTTAAGGAGAAAAATGACATATTTAGATGTAATTTCTTTGCAGTGAAACTAAAGCAAACACAAATTTCCACACCAACTAAATTCACCTGAACATAAATAGAAACCAAACCTTATATCTAATAAACCTGTCGGTATAAACAGCCAGAGAAATGACATCCATTTATGGAAATTGTCTGAAAAGGGGAATGAAGAAGTAAAACAAAAAGTTTTTAAACAGAGAGAAAAAAATAGAAACATTTAACTAAATGTACATGAATAGAAATCATCAAAATGTCATTTAATGGAAGCCTCTGTTTAGAAATATTAAACAGAATGTGATCACTAGGCAGAATCTTCCTCTCTAACAGGAGCAGATCTACATTATAAAGAACATTAATATATTTATGAATAAAGATAATTATGCGGTTTTCTTGGACCTGATGCAGCGTGACACAGATCTGCACTTTAACACATAAAAACAGACATATTTTAATAAACCATGAAATGAAGGTATTTAGTGCTTTAAAACAAGCAACACGAATCTGACTTTGATTGATTTATCTGATGTAGTAAATGTGTCAAAAGATTTGGTTTTTATTGGATACAGAAAGATTTCTTAGAGATTAGAGGAATAAAGCAGTTTATTGATGAAATCTACTAATATAGCAGAATCTGCAGCCAAAATGACCAAACTAAATGTTTGAAAAATAAGAAGTCCAGTAAAATAACTGATTCATGTTCATTTAAGAATATTTTCCAAAAATCTAGGAGTTAAAAAGTAGAAAAAAAGAGAAAAAGTCATTCTTTAGTTTCCTTCATTTAAATCTTAAATATAATTCAATGTTTTCTTCCTTTGCTGATCAACAGCAGCTCCATAGTTTGCTTTAAACATTATTTAATCAGAAGTTTCTTGGAGAAATTGAGTTTTATCATAATGAAAACCAACATATATCCTCCAGATCAGTGAGAAATAAAGCCTGAGAGGAGAGGAAATGGATGAACCTGGTGATCCTTTAATCCCTGCTGGTGCATCGATATAATTCAACATAAAACCATGTGTGTGTTTGTGAGTCACTCAGGATTAAAACCAAGGCAAACACTTGATAATCCAGTCCAATGTTTCCCCAGCAACTCATTAAAACTGTCCAAACTGATATTCCTTCATCAGTTTTAACACAACAGTGATGTTCATCCACTGAGCCGCTCCTCTGGCTGCTCATTAAAGGACTTCCATCTAATGTCTGGATCAAACATAAACTCCTCTAGTCTGACTGGTTGAAGTGGATCAACTCCAGCAGGTGTAAACTTAAACCGAATCTGGTTCCACTCAGCAGAGAACAGCAGGAACCAGAAGGTTTTAAAAGACATGAAGACAAAGATCATTAATCTAACTCTAAATGCGCAAGAGTTTTAAATCCTTCAAGTCCAGGACGCCGTAATAAGGGGGGAGAGTTAGGAAGATTCTAGAGGAGGGGCCCAAAAGAATAAGAAAAGATACGTCCAAATAAAAACAAAAAAATCCAGTAATAAATTAGATCATGTTTGTGTTCTCCCTCATTTTCACCAGTAAACTGTGAAACAAAGCGCAAATAAATCGACCATCCAAGTTTTTCATTCACCACTTTAAAGTTAATGTATTTAATGTTTTATTTTTTGCCGCTGCCCCTGTTCATGTCCAACAAAAATTGGCAAAACTCTTGATTTCAGCAGAAATTGTGTGTATTTACCCTTAATTAAAGTAAGTAAATAAGATTATTTGGACTTAAAATGAGTATTTTTACTCTTAAAATAAGGTAATTAGATAATATGCAGTTGAAATAAGATAATGAAATGGTTTTTTTTCTTATTTTAAATGTAAATTGTCTTGTTCCATTGGCAAAATATCTAACTTACCTCCTCAATTCAAGAAAAAAAAAAAAACACTTATTGTAAGAAAAAATGGCTTCTTTAGATTTAAATTTTTTGCAGTGTGCAGCGCAGAATTCCAGAATCCACCGGCTTCCATCTATGAGCCCCGTTACAAATCCATGACTCACTGGAAAAGAAAAAGAAGCTACAGAGTGATGCTGCTAGCTGAGACCTAAACAATGCTGAGTTGCTATGGTGATTCCAGGGCAGGAGGCGGGATTCCACAGCATCAGCAAGAGATAAATCTCTAAGCTGGGCTCTAAGATGGACCTTCTGTGTGAAATCTAAAAATCCTTGAAGCTCCAGGGTTACCTGTGGAGTACCACAGGGATCAGTGCTAGGACCAATTCTCTTTACTTT
>NW_015150845.1:34793-37236 GCF_000732505.1 Cyprinodon variegatus
CGTTCTGCTCTCTCTGCTTTTTCTCATAGTAGCTTCATCTGGTCTGTTCCTGTTTGGCTGTGACTCCATCCTGGCCTTTTTTAAGGGTTTATTCCTGTTTCTTTCTAGACATAGCTATGGGCTCTGCTTTTAATGTGACACACTGGATATGCTTTTATTCATTTGACATAAAGACTTGCTCATAAATAATCTACCTAACGGTTTCTTTCCAACACAGAGATACCTATAGAGCTAGTTTACCATTACCTCAACCCTTTAATTGGTCCGTGCAAAAGGCCGCTCACACCGAGCCTGGTTCTGCTGGAGGTTTCTTCCTGCTCAAAGGGAGTTTTTCCTCTCCATTGTCGCTACAAGCATGCTTAGTGTGAGGGATTGCTGAAGAGTTGATGCAATCAGCTGGTTTTCCTTAGATAGAAAACTTTGAATCAATCTGACTGGATGATCTGGTTGAACTGGATGGTACTTCTGCTCCACACAGGCCAATCAGCTCCATCTTCCTCCATCAATTTGTTTCAAACCAGGAGGTTAGCAGCTCTGGTTCGGCCCTCGTTGTCGTGTTCTTACTGAACATTAATTCTCACTGTTGTCTTTTTCTCAGAGGAATTAATTTCTGCTCTAAATCTGAAGCATAATTCAATCTTTTTTTTTCAGTGTAATGTCATTTTTTCCCTCTCAGAGAAAACATTTTCATGCTTCTTTTTTTAATTCGGTCTCTGTCCTCCCCGACAGCAACTCCCACATGCACGAGCACGTGAACGAGCACGTGCACGCCCAGAGCAGAGCGCTATCAGGCTTTACGGCTGGTGAGGCCAACAGAGCAGCAGGCTTTATGTAACCCAGTTGGCCCCTAGACTCCGTTGGGGTTGAACGGGGACGTTTTGCTGCCGCACACACAGAGAAAAGCCGTTCTGTGCGCGGACACACACGCGCATACCCAGAAAACGCCCACACAAAGGCGAGCAGGAACACTGCGTATCTTCCACACACATCTAAAGAGTGGAAACTAGGCTGGGACGTCCTGTTCACTTCTGCCCTCGCAGCCAATCAGAGCTCGGCTTGGCTGCACAACTCTGCAGGCTGTCGCCCCGAGTGACCTGCACCAAGTGAGCTGCTGACTCTCTGCATGTGTGTGTGTGTGTGTTTCCATTCTTTACTTCAGCAACTTCAGATGTGGAAATGAGCTGTGGGTTGTAATAATCATCAAAACAGTCGCTGCCGACCAGCGGAAGGATCTGGACTATAGGTCAGTGGGACAGTGAAAGAACGCCCAACATTTGGGTCCAATTGATTGTGAAGGACGCTCTTTATTAAACAAGACGAGTGTCTGAAAGTCAAAGTCATAAATGATGCGTGAACCGATTACCGCCACGTTTATACGTCCAAAAGTCTGAACCAAAAATAGAAAGATTAATCTCATAAAAGGATGAGTCGGTAAGGCTGAGACTGACCAGCTGCCGGGTCTGATCCTTCAGACGGTGTTCTGTCAGATGAGCATACCCCGTCAGACCAGCATACCCATCGTCAATACCCATTTATCACGTTAGTTCTGTATGAAAATAAACTTTAAACTACCTCAACGGGCGTGTTTCCCATTAACCATGTACAGAAAAAACTATTAAATTTATTACTTTTTGGTATTTTTTAAGCGTATGGCAATCTGACCTTAAATTGTTTTGGGGTTTTTCGTATATGACTAAAGGGATAAGGGAAGGGAAGTCTATTTTTCCTACAAAACTAAAGGGATAAACACAAATCTGGAGTGATTATAGGTATGCTGACAGGGCTCGATGTTAACCATCGCCTGATCGCCCGGGGCGGGGCAAGTAGTTTTTATTGTCGGGAGAGTACGAATTTAATTGCATTTGCCCGCCGGGCAAGTGCAATGATCGCAAAAAAAATTACTTGTCACTCAAAAGTACTTTAAAAATCACCGACATTTGATGAAAACGACCCAGAAGCGTTGCCGGCGCCATTTTTGTTGTTTTGTACACATTCTCGCGTGACTTGAAAAAGCTGCGTGATTTTCCGCCAGATGGCGTGATTTTTGTCCGGGAATTGGCGCAAAAAAGACAAATTTTTTTCGACTTGGCAGGCTAAAAAACAGACGACTTGGCTAAAAAACAACAACAAGGCAAAAACCTTAAGTAGAGTAACACACCCACCACCTATTTCACCCTCCACCCAAATAACCCTAGATTAAAAATTATCGGTCAGGGATTAGGAAAATTGGCATAACGGTCAGGGAAAACTAATCCTGAGTCAGTTAAAAGTCAGGGAATTCTGAAATGATGTCAGACTGTGGAACCCCTGAATAAAATAACTATGTTTAATGATTCTCTAGAAAAGTCACATTATATTAATAATATTATCTTGTATAAACAGACCGTGACTCTAAAAAAAAAGTTATTCATTTGTGACATTGTCTTCTGTCTTGTGATTTATC
>NW_015150845.1:38039-39471 GCF_000732505.1 Cyprinodon variegatus
GGTATTGGATCGGTATCGGCTCAGCATCAGATCGGTATCGGACTGGTATTGGATCGGTATCGGCTCAGCATCAGATCGGTATCGGATCGGTATCGGATCGGTATCGGATCGGTATTGGATCAGTATCGGGTTGGTATCGGGTCGTATTGGATCGGTATCGGATCAGAATCGGATGGGTATCAGATCAGAATCGAATCGGCATCTGATCGGTACCGGATCTGTATCAGATCGGTATCGGATCAGAATCGGATCGGTTTCAGATCTGTATCAGATCGGAACCGGATCAGAATCTGTATCGGATCGGTATCAGATCAATCTCGAATCGGTATCGGATCAGAATCGGATCGGTATCAGATCGGTACCAGATCTGTATCAGATCGGTACCGGATCAGAATCTGTATCGGATTGGTATCGGTATCAGATCGATATCGAAGCGTATCAGATCGGTATCGGATCAGAATCGGATCGTATCGGCTGACTCCATCAGCCAGGATCAGAATCAGGAGAAATACATGGAACAGAACTGACTCTGTGTTAGGAGTTAGGAGCAAAACATAAGAGTGAAATATTTTATGTGTTTCATCAAATCCCTTCATTGAGCGACTGAATGAGCATAAATCTAGTCTCAAAGCATTTTTTTTAACTGACTGGACAATAATGCAGCAGGGAGAACAAACGACTTTATGAAAAAGGCTCTGCATCAACAGAATTTAAGATCTAATATATTCTGGTGCAAGATATCAACTTCCAGCCTCACATATCAGGTGACTGGAAGAGACGGATATTCAGCTCTTTGCTCCTGGAAGCAGTTTCACAGCAAAGCAACAACAACAACATGCTGACGTGAAAATACTCAACATTTCTACCTGCAGTCGGTTCATGTTTCCATTAAAAAGGAAAAGTTTTCTGCAGAATTCTTTATGTTTTCCTCCTTCTGCTGCGGTTAAAAAGCTGAACTGATAAAGGCGGACGTTTCCTAAAGACAGCAGTGCTGACCGGCCCCCACAGGCCTGCAGGAGAAGCTGGGTGGGTGCCGCTCGTTTTACCCTCTGCTTGTTTTGTAACAAACAAGGATTTTAATAAATGGCTTTTAACCAAACTGCAGGAAAATGTGCTTCTAAAACAAGAACCAGCTGATGATTTCTTAGAGTTATTTGGTTTGTTTGGTCATAATAGAATAAAATAGAATAGAAAATCTCTTTATTGTCCCACAATGGGGATTATGGTGTTTGCAGTGGTAAAAGGTTCAAGTAGAAGTTCACAAAATGACAATAAAAGTTGTCTAATGCTAAGTTCTGACGGTGCAGAAGCAGCTAGTTTACATGCAAAGTCAAAGGTTGAGGCGCATCAAGGCAAAGAAAAAGGTCCTGCAGCGCGGTTTAAAGCGCTTCTGACACGTATGAAGTGCTTTAAAAGAAAGAAATGTAACTTT
>NW_015150845.1:41120-43337 GCF_000732505.1 Cyprinodon variegatus
CGCTCCAAAAAGGGCAAAAAAAAAATCGCACACTGTAAGCCCAGCTTAAACGCGTGCTTCATCCTGACTAAAGGCCCGGTCACATCTTGACGATTTAGACCAGCCTATGCCAGACATACGAAAAATCTGGAAAAAATGCTGGCAAACGTTGGATAAGTTATGAGTAGGTTTTTTATAAGTACACTGAAGTACGCTGAAACACATTGAGATACGGCAAGAAATTTCGAGCATGCTTAAAATTTCCCGCCGTATGCTAGCATATGCCATACGTTAGCAATAAGTTCCAGGTCAGTTATCTGATGGCTGATATCCGTTCAGTGTCAGTTCCTCATCAGTCGTGGCGTCTAGCTTATCCTAAACCTCTGAGTAACTTGTTCATAACTTCTGCGTAACTTATCCAGAACTTCTCTCCGACATATCAACGTATCTGACGTGTTCCAGACGAGCGCTGAACGTGTTTATTTATGCAGACCGGGCTCCTCCGGGCACATCGCTGCCCCCCTCAGGACACTGTGCATCATTTCATGGGCATTACGCTGCCATGCGTTATGCAGAAGTTAGGCTGGCGTTGGACAGAAGTTCTGGACTCTTTATGAATACTCTATGTAAACGCCCAGAATGAAAAAAATCCATAGAAAGTTCAGCATCTGTCAAAATAAATCGTTAAGGCGGGACCGGGCTTAAACCATAAATAATAACTAATCAAAGGACCAGGAAGCAGACGCCTAGTTTTCTGTCTGCTCAAAAAAAAAAAATTCAACAGGAACAAATAATAACTGAGTTTAAAAGAAAAGCAGCTTTCTTTAAAGAAAATGGGATCTAGACGATGTTAACTTTGGCTGCACAGCATCAGGAAAACCAGCAGCATTTTAATCTGATATCTGCTGTAAGCTGCGTTTCCCTGACGCTCTCCGTCATCATGCGGATATATTATCCAGTTTTATATCTTTAACACTAAATCCTTTGTAAATGTTCAGATGTCTTCAGTCGAGTGTGAACGGAACTTGGTGACTAGAACCAGAACTGACGCCTGGATCTTGGATCTAGACGCAGTTCAGTTAGATGAATGGTTACTATGGAGACGGCTGGGATCTGATAAACTCTGCAGGTCGAATATAGATTTTCTAAAGCAGAAGCAGCAGCTGGTCAGGAGCTCCAGGCGACCTGATAAACCCAGAGATCCCTCTGATAACCCCGCTGCAGATGGTCTGAGCTCGGACCCTGAAACTCTGGAGAACATCGACACCCCGCGACCCAAAGTCGCCGCTTTCAGTCTGCTCTTCTGAACCTTCAGACCAGAGGCCTTTAAGGAGCCGATATCTTTGGGATCAGAGAGTCAAGCAGATAATGATCAGAGTTATCACGGTTCCTTATGGTGTTTCTGCTCAGCCTGAAGCTCTTTGGTTCATCGGAATGCTGCCCCCTTCTGGTAGCAATGCAGCGTAGACTTGAGGAAAGAAGAGAAATGATCTACCAGATGTTTCTGAGAGGATTCATCAGTGATCTGATCTTTAACCTCTGAGGACGCCACTGACCTCAGACAGGTAGAGGGGCTAGTTTTACTGCTGCAGTGTGTGGAGTCAGGGTAACGAGATATGTGAGGTTCCTCCAGGAGAGCTGATGGAGGAGGAGCAGATGGGAGGACAGAGCAGGAGGAGGAGGAGGTGGGGATGCTCTTACCTTCGGCTCAGGTCGGCCACGTGCTCCTGGAGCCAACTGCTGCTGGCAGCTGCAGGGAGACACAGTGACATCAACAGAACACGGTCAGTCCTCATTCTGAAACCTGAATAACTGAAACAATAATTATCACACCTGAAAGTTAAATCCTTTCCATAAAGCAACATATTGCTGGTTTATGCTCAGAAACCACATCGTCTGCGTGTCTCTGATTGGTCAATTCTACATCCACTCTACACTACGAGTATTTCCTGTTTGTTTTAAAAAAAGACCATTAAAAACAATCCACTGGACTTTGTTTCCAAGTCTGAAGACGTTTCTCTTCCATCCAGGAAACTTTTTCAATTCAAAATGTCAGAAATAGGGTTGGTGCTGCGATGATAGTGGAAAGGAATAAACTATCGCTGCTGTGTTTGAAAGCTGAAATCTGAGTCCATCCCCTCTGTTTAAGGTTTTGTTTTCGTTCCTTGTCCGTTTCTATTTGCATGTTTTCTAAACATAAACCAGGCTTTGTTGGGCTGCTGGATAAAACCTGGAACT
>NW_015150845.1:44112-46771 GCF_000732505.1 Cyprinodon variegatus
TGTTTAGAATTCAGTGTTTAGAATTCAGTGTTTAGAATTCCTTGCGCAAAAAAAAGGCAGATTCCAATGAAACGGTTTTTCTTCCATATCCTGCAGTTAAAAGGTGTGCAGCTGCATTTTGCACCAACTGGAGATGTGCGAGGAGCGACTGGTTCACCCCAAAAATAAAGTGCGTTACAGCCAGCCAAGATGTAACGGTTTTAAAGTTCTGCTGTGCAAAAAAAAAGGTTTGACATTAGCAAACCTCGTATATGATAAAAGCTGGACGGTTTTATTGATCTAATTCAAAATCACGTCCATCTTAGAACCCAAATTTTAGACAGCAGCCTTAAAAAAAACTAAAAAAGATTCAGCTCCCAGTAACCTTCACAAAGGTTACTGGGAGCTAAACACCATCACTTCAGTTTTTTCCTCATTAAGATATAAAAAGCTCAGAGCCAACCAGGCTTTAATGTCACTAAGGCCTGTCAGTAGCGGTGCGAGGAAGGCGGCATTTTTAATGCCCACATATATCTAACAATCATCAGCATAGAAATGTAAGAGATGCTTTAGAATGGAGCCCAGAGGCAGCAGGTACAACCAGAAGAGAAGGGGTCCTAAAACTGAACCCTGTGGAGGAACCCAAGACTTTCCAAGAATTTATGCAAAAATAAACTTCTAATAATTAAAAGCATTAATCAGAGAAAACCCACTCTATCAGGGTTTATATAAAGGAAGGAGTAACTGTTATTTAATGCTTTTTATTGCTCTTAGAAATAATTTTAATGCCATCAAGTAAGTACCCATGACTCTCATATATACAAAGAAATATCCTCCATCTTTACCATCGTCAGGCTGCAGCCGTGTCCGGAATTTCGCGTTTTCCAGACATTTTTGTTGAAATTCGCCTTTCCCCGTTCTCTAGCTTTTTCTCTGCCTCAAGCTTCTTTTCCGAACATACTTTTTTTTATGATCAACCAGAAGCAGTTCCGCGCAAACATATCGCGATATAATATATCTGACGAAAGAGTTTTTAGAAACTTTTTTTTTTTTATAATGCCACAATAATTAGATATAATGAATTTTAATTAAAAAATAAATCATTTAAATGGTTTTAATGACGGGAGGAAACCCTGGTTATAATAATTCCTCTAAAAGCTGCGATAAGGACGACTCTCCTGCTCTTCCTGAAGCCACAGATCTGTGCAGCTGCAGACTAGAACAGAAAACACGTTTCTGGTTCACTGCAGCATGAAATATTGAGACGCAGCCGTTTCCTCCCGAGGTTCAGAGATCCTTCACCTTCGCCGCTGCGGTTCTGGTTCCTGTGATTTCTGGATCACAGAAGCGAGCGGCTCCCTCGTCACGACGAGCACTAAAAATATCCCCTTTAAATAAAGATAAGTGAACTCGCTCGGCTGCGCCGGCCCACCTTTAATGCCTGATGACATCAGAGCGGCCCGCGGGCTCAGCGCTGAGGTCAGAAGCCCCCACATCCTGGCCCGCTCAGCTCTCAGTGTGTGTGTTGTTTGTTTTGCCAGCAGGCTGAGTCGGTCTAAACAAACATTTTAATGGAGTCACTTATTTATGATCCGTGTGCTGCAGGAGGACGTCCGAGCGCTTCAGCGTGTCGCTCTGCGAGCTGCATCGCCGCTGATGGAACATCGTTGCGTAACGCACCGCCGCTCTCTCTCTCTCTGAGTCTGTGTGCTTTCAGCCCCCCCTCCCTTTGAAAAATGTCAGATGTTAAGTGATGTTGAGACTGCTCCAAACACAACAACCAACAGCTGAAACACACACACACACTGACCTCATGCATCAGTGGACAAAATGTGAGTCAGACGGAGAGAGGCAGAGAAAAAAACAGAAAAACGACTGGAGGAAGAGAAAAGGAAAAAAGACAAGAACAAACTGAACTTAGAGAACAAAGGAGACGAGACTGAAAAAGAGATGAAGCAAAGAAGAAAAGAATGGAGGAGGAAACAATAAGAAAACAGAGGAGAGGAAGAAGAAGGAAGGAGTGAAATATGGGAGAAAATGGTGTTAAAAGAAGGAAAGGAAAGAAAAGACTGGAGAGAAGAAAGAAAGGAGAGACAAAAGATAAAACATGGTGGCTGGTTGGAGGTAGATCATTGCTCTGAGATGCATATTATGAGATTAAAACAGAAAAAGTAAAAAAAAAACTAGATATGCTTTTGTCAAACTGAAATTATTTAGTTTCTGCGTTTGTGGATCTGTTTTCTTTTTCTGATTGTTTTGCTTCTGGTGTTGAATGCTGTGAAACCAGAATGATGACAAGTGGGTTTGTTACAGCTGGGGCAGCTAATTCAAATCTGAAATAATACTTCAGTTACCTCTGCAAGTTAACATTCAATTCTATTCAGTTTATTTCTATAGTTCCAATTCACATCATGTCATCTCACAGTTCACCAGATCATCGAGTTAGATTGATTCAAAGTTTTCTATCTAAGGAAAACCAACTGATTGCATCGACTCATTGACTTTCCTGTTTGGTTGCTGGGATCCGACACCCAAAGACATCAGGTGGCAGAATTATTAGTGAAAAGCTTTGAGCTGGTTAAAATAAAATAAAACACACGGTGATATATATCATGTATAGCGATATAGCCCAAATATATCATGACATTAGATTTTCTTCATATCACTATGCTGCACGGTG
>NW_015150845.1:48853-59114 GCF_000732505.1 Cyprinodon variegatus
AGCGGAGGAGTAGGAGGTGAGCGGAGGAGCAGGAGGTGAGCGGAGGAGCAGGAGGTGAGCGGAGGAGCAGGAGGTGAGCGGAGGAGCAGGAGGTGAGCGGAGGAGCAGGAGGGGGACGTACCTTCTGAGACGTAGGCGAACGGCTTGTTCCTGATGGACAGCAGAGTCAGAAGGTTGAAGAACAGAGCCACGAACGTCCCGACCAACAGCCGACCTCTGCAGAAAGAACAGCCCATCATTAGGGACCAATCAGGCGCATCATTATGACCCCTCAGGGTCAAGGCGCCCAGAAACCATCAGGTTAGCCGAACCCAGAGATCCTGGGTTACATTAAAACCTGAACCATTCAGGGTTTTTTCCGGAAACTGGAAAGTTTCTTTTTTTTTTTTTGCCATTTCTTCTTGAAGAAACTGGAAGAAATTCCTGGTACTGGATCAGATTTAGGAGAACTTGGATAGTTCCACTGAAAAGGCTACATGAGGAGAAATCTTTGTGAGGATAAACACAGCGACACAAATTAAGCTTAAATTGCATATTTAATACAGAATTGATCATTTACTAATGATCTTTAAATGGCAGGAAAACGCTGTCCTGTATACTCAGATTCCACCTGCTGGTTAGCTTTCATTTCTTCTACTCTTCAGACCCCAAAACCTCCCTGGTTTATAGATATTGAACCTAGGGCTGGGTATTTTCACCAAAGTCCTGAATCGATTCCATTTTGATTAATACGGTTCTAAATAGATTAATTTCGATTCGATCTGTTTTTACAATAATGAAAGTGGTTCAACTGTGTTTCCGAATACTCATGTATTTTATTTTTTCCTGTCATTAAACACAAAGTGCAAACTTGTAAATCAGACAGTTTAAACTTGAGATGTGAACAAAACTGTCTCAAAAGTGCAAACTTGTTTATGAAAAGTGAAAAAGTGAAGCCTCACTCGAGCGAGCAGACGTGACACAGCAGACATGCATGAGCTGCATTATCTCCACTGAACAAACTATATATTCAGCACTGTCTGTAACTACAGGGTGTTTTCTGGTCAGCCTCCATTTGTTAATGTCTTCATTCAAACTATTGGATATATTTGCAGCTGTCTGGCTTGAAGTCATCTTGAGAGCATCTTTCCTGCTTATTTGAATGTGAACGTCACGCGGGTCACTGTAAAATAACTCGATCTCATTCCCTAGACATCGATTTTGCAAAAATGTAAAAGAATCGATTCAAAATCGATTTTTTTTACCCAGCCCTAACTGAACCTCACCTTCAGGTTATTACTGGATCTGGGCCTGCTGAAGGCTAAATAAATTTACTTTTGCCGTCGCCTTTTTGGAAACACAGGAAGGAGCAATCAGCTAAGTGAGCTTAGTGCTTGGAAAAAATCTTTCATTCCTTTAGAGACAGCATGAAAAGTCAGCTGAGTACAAAACATAGAGAGGAAAACAAGAAGAAAAGGGACAAGAAGAGAGGGACACAACCTAGAACAGATAATGGATGTCTATTCTATTAACATTTCTACATCTGGAGAATGGCTCTGTTCTATGTCTTCTCCATTCAGAGGGCCCCCTGCCTTTCTTTGCCTAGGGCCCCATATTTCCTAAACCCGCCCCTGCCTCTGGGCTCCTGAAAGTTTAAATTTACTCGCCGTTAGCGGAGTCAGACGGTAGATCTTTGGTCTCAACCCATTGTGGTCGACAGAAAGACAGAACCAGGGTTTAAGGATTTAAAAGATCAGAGATGTTTTGTATCCCTTCAGACTCCACTGAATGTACTGTTCTATCCAACTCTAAACCTCCTGGGTATAAAAACAGGCACAAACTGTCCAAATCAAACCTAAACTGATTGATTTCTGTCCTATAAGCTGATAACATCCCCACCAATTCATAAGTAGAAGAAAAACTAAATAAATCCATCAATGATCCAATTTGGAGACTAAAACCGAGCGGAACAAGCAGCGGCCAGCGGCGGCATCTTTCCGGATCAGATTAATCAGTACGGGAACGCGGCGCCGCTGCTCCGGCCAATCGGACACCTGCTGCTCTCCTTAGAAGCCAATCATGTTCAGATAGTTAATCTCGTCACTTGAACAGGTCTAAATCTTTTTAGAGTCGGAGGCGATCAAAGCTGCCATTAATCCGTTTTCTCCCAGAGAAATGGTAGCCGGCCTGACTAACATGTTTTATTTCTAAAGTCTTTGTTTTTCCAATTTTGGGTTAATCTGTGCCTCCTGCAGAGATCCGTGAAATGAAAGATGCTCACTACATTGTCTTTCTGAACCTCTCAGCTTTAGCAAAACAAAGGCCTGTTGATCTGCAGGACGTTTGGTCCAGGAGGCGTGGAGCTGTTCTGGGGACAGTGTTCCTCCCTCCGTCCGTTACGCTTCGCTTTACTTTGAAATGTCGCCTGGAGTTTTCTGAGAGACAGAACTAAACGTTTCTAACCTTTTAATTTATTTTAAAGCAATATTATTCTGATATCTCAATTTAAACTTTTATGTGGATTTTTGAAGAAACAGGAAGTGATTAACAGCAAAAATAGCCAATGAGCCACAGAGGTGTTTAATCATTAACATCTTCTAAATGAGGAGGCGGGGCATCCGGAGGTTCAGCTCCAATTATAAGAAGTTTCATGATCAAAAAGAAAGACAGGTAGCACGATCCGTACCATCAGCTCGTCTGTGCCACCAGATATCCTTCGACTTTACTTTCTAAAAAAGACCTAAATTATGTTCTTTATTTTTATGTACTAAACTATAATAAATTAAAAGTTAATAATGTATTTCCTTAGAAAGTAAATGCATTAAAATCCTGTTTTTCTTTTTCCTGAAAAGAGATCAATCGGGACAAACTCTTTAAATAACACTTCATAACTTATATGTTTTAAATAATCAGGAGACATGAAAACAGATTTGATAGGAATTATAATCTTGCTCAGATCAGAGAAGTTGCTGAGAGTCACAGAAGGCAGCTGCTCACCTCACTTCTCAGGAAGTGGCCCCGACTAACAGTTAGAGCATTTTATACATCTACAGTCTGCCATATCATTATATTTTAGCATCATACACGTTAGCAGATGAGGAGGCATCCATGGCTCCAGCCTTATCAATATATTCCAGACAGAGGACGTGTTTTAATTAGATTAACTATTATGGGAAACATCAGTTTTGACAAACAACAGGCAGCTAATATTAAGATGTAATAAACTCACACATTTGATAATCGTCCTAACTATACGTCTGTTCCCGATCTGGACAGGAAATGGGATGCTACGCTACTTCCAGGAGCTAACTTTTTCAGCTTTGGATTTAAACATAAATTTAGTCTTTTTAGGTTTAATGTTTTCCTTTCGTGTTAAAATTATGCTATATACACTCCTGATCAAAATCTTAAGACCAGTCAAAAAATTGCAAGAATTTGCATTTTGCACTATTGGATTTTAAGAAGTTTGAAAGTAGAGCTTCACAATGTTAAAGGAAGAAATCAGTGCAAGAGACAAGAACTTTTGAGCAGGGAATTTTCTGAAAACTGCATTTACACTCAAACATTATTTCAGCTGATCAAAAGTTTAAGACCATAGTCTTTAAAAGCCAAAAGCTGTGCAAAAATCTAGATTCCATGTCATTTTCTGTCAAGTCTTTAGCCTGTCAAGACGTCCTGATGGGAAAAGCCAAAAAGCTGACTGACTTTGAACGTGGCAGGATTGTTGAGCTGCATAAGCAAGGCCTCTCACAACGTGCGATCGCTGCTGACGTTGGACGCAGTAAGACAGTAATTTTACATTTTTTAAATGATCCTGAGGGTTATGGAACAAAAAAGTCAAGAGGTAAAAAAAGGTCACCAGCTCTGATCCGCAGGATCCGATTGGCTGTCCGTCAAGACACAGGACGATCCTCTACCCAAATTAAGGCCATTACTGGTCACCAGACGGAATCTGCCGGAGAAGGGCTTCAGAAACAAAAAAACGTCTTCAACGCCACAAAGTAGTTGCGCTTTGCTTTATGTAGTTTTGTTTTGCTTAATGTAGTTGTGTTTTTAGATTTGTAGTTGCAGTTTGTACTTCAGGGCCACCGTAGTTTTTTTTAGCTATGGTCTTAAACTTTTGATCAGCTGAAAAAAAATCATGTTTGAGTGTAAATGCAGTTTTCAATTAGTTTTTGTCTCTTACGCTGATTTCGTCTTTTAACATTCTGAAGCTCTGCTTAGAACCGTCTTTAGATCCAAAAGTGCAAAATGCAAATTCTTGCAATTTTTTGACTGGTCTTAAGATGTTGATCAGGAGTGTAGTGCGTAATCTAAAGAAAGAAACACTAAAATGCAGATAAACATGGTTTAATCAGATTTTTCTGGACTGCTCTGATCGTGTCCCATGATGACATCAGAGAACAAGTTCAATGGAGAAAACGTAAAAGGCATCAAAATTGTCTCAGAGAAGTCGGAAAACATTTTTTTAAAGATGTTTATTAGCATTCTTTAGTGAGTTAAGGACAGAAATAATAACTTGTAGCACCATAATGACATTATTTATGGAAACTCAGATGTATATCTGGTTGAACAAATGAGCTGATGGTACGGATCGTGCTTCCAGGACGGATCAGGGAATGACAGGGAAAGACGTTGGAAAATAACTTTCCAGGAAATTAGAAAAATTTAAAATCAGAAACTGACCCTGCACTGCAAAAAAATTATAAAAGTTGGTAATTTTTTCTTGAAATAAGTGCATTTTTCCTTCATTTAAGCAGGTAAGACAATTTGCAAATGAATTAAAAAAGGATTAAAAAAAATACACCTATTATTTAGTTTAAAGTGCTGTTAAAGGGATGATAAATAGTCATCCCACCAAGATATAGCTTAGTTACAGCTCAAATGAAAGGAAAATATACTTATTTAAAGACGTTTTAACCTCTTATTAGTTACAGTTTAGCATTTTTTTCTGATTGTTTTTAATAAGCCTGTAAAACGTCTAAACTGGAGGAAACACCTGAACGCTTTAATAAGCTACAAACAGGCTTAGATTCCACTAAATCAAACCAGGATGTGAATGAATCCGTTTTCCATCCGTAGGTCTGAACGGAGCGGATGAATATTCCTAATGTCGGGATAAAAATTAACCATCGCTGCGTCTCTGGAAGTCTAATTCTGTTATTACTGTGAGTGACCCAGTTAGAGATGTTCTGTTCCCAACAGCTGGCACACTGACTGACTGACTGACTGACTGTTTCCCTCAGACGGACGCAGGAGGATATCATGTTTATTTTCCGTGGTCATGTGGGAATCAGAGTGTGTGCGGGGATAATACTTACGTGTGGACCTCAGGCTGCTCCACGAAGCGCTCCACACTAACAACACAGAAACAAACACGGTGAATCAACAACAGCCGGCTGATCGGATCTGGGATGGAGACGTGAAACTGACCAGAGGAGACAAGGAGCACAAACTCACACACACAGGGGAGAGGTGAACACATCCACCCAAACAAAGGTTGATCTGTTTTAACTGAGGAGCCTCCGGTCTGATTATTAAAGNGCTGGAAGATGGCAGGAGGGAGGGGTTACTATATTTGGGCAAAGATGGCCGCTCCCAGACTCAGTGATCGCGATAAAAATGTGTTCTTTTTATTTTTCTTTACTGATTGACGCTAAACTCATTAAATCGCAATGATCCATAGATCACTCCTGGCTGACTGGACTTTTCCTTTAAAACCAGAACAAAGCTTTAAAAAAAACATGTTTGAATCAAAGTCAGTTCATGATTATTGATGAAAAAAGGTCGGCTGCACAGTTTTAGCGTTGGAAAAATCCCGTTTCATTCTATTAGCTTAGCTAGGTCTGAGAATATTTGTTTAATGATCTAAAAACATTTGGACCTCTTTTGACTAAACATCTGAATGTATAAAAACATGCTATCTTAAAAGCATGTGCAAAGCTGATCAATTAACCGTATTTAATATGTTTGCCTACATGAACATGCTGAACATATGTTGATCATCAGAACATGCATAACACCGGGAGGAAGACATGCAGATATAATTCCCTACCATCAGATATTGAGATTTATCAAACAGGAAACAGACTTTGGTGCAGCTAATTATTGCCCCAATAGCTTAACTTTTAAAACTTTTCATCAACAAGTTGAGTTCAGTCACCATCAGCGGTAAAATTAGAGCTAAACAGAAATTAGACGAGATTTCCCAAACAGCATCTGGTGATACGTAAAGATGAAGAGAGTCTAAGAACAGAGTTAGAAAGACTTTTTAATATATTTAGTTGAAAATATCAGATCTAGCTGCAGCTTTGTATTTAATGATAAATATAGAATGATAAAATAAGATATTTGATGAGAAAATAAATATTTTTTGGACAGAAGTTAGTGTCGCCGCCTTCGATGTTTCAAAACCAAATTTACTGAAGGCAGCTGATGGCAACAGGTAGCGTTTCATATACGCACTTCTGACTTAGAAAACTATGGTGCTTATTTCTAGGAAGAAAACTAAAAGAAAAAAGGACTATAATATGACCAAAAATATCTTACAGCTTAAATATTTACCACCTCCTGTCATCACAGCAGACATTTGAACAAAAACCAAAAAGATCATCTCTCCTGACCCCGTCCTGCATTCCTAATCTTCTAAATTAATTCAATTCTGTTCAGAATTTAAATTCAGAATCACTATAGAAATAAACAGAACTGAAATGGAATTGAAGCAGAGATTTAAAAAAAGTCATCAGTCAATGGGCTCCACAGGCGGCCCCTTCCAGGAAAAATTAATAGGCAGGTCTAAAGTTAACCCCAGTAATAAAAACAATTCCAAAAATAAAAACAATAGATCAGCTTAAATATATTCTTTCTACAAAATAAAACTTGATAGAACTTGTGATTGATCGTCATTCAGTCACAATTAGTGACAAAGTCAGAACCAGTGTTTAAAACTAGAGTCGGAGGATTTTCGTGGCAGAACTGAGAATTAGCACCAGTTAAGAACTGGAACCAGTTTGGCAGGAAAAGCTCTAAATACCAGTTCAACACTGGATCTATTTTAGGGAATAATTAGTCCGGACTGTAAAACAAATGCTTTGCTTTAGCACCACTGGATGAATAATGTCAGCCAGGCTGAGAGTAGGTGACAGCTGATCTAAAGCTGGACCAGAAGCAGGTTAAAGCTGCCAGATGAAGATCATCCCTCGGTGAGCTGTGGGAAAATGGTTTCCAGCGGGGTGACCTCAGGACAACCCCAGACCTGATGCCAGCAGAGGTGTGAGAGTCTCACAGTGACAGACACAGCGAGGCAGTGGCATCCCTTCAATCGTCCAGGTTCACCAGTTCACAGCCTGAACACACTCCCAGCTGTGAACCAGCTTCCTGAGCCGCTTACACCTGGAGCCAAACAGTGAAAGCATCGTTTCTATGGATAAAAGGGAGGAGCTAAAGAACTGCTCCCCCATGACAGAGAGAGAAACAGGATGTTCAGCCTGATGGGAACCTTTAACCTTTAAGGCAGAACGACTTGGATCAGGAAATCCTTCCTAAAATCTTCCTGTTCAAAGGAAAACCATAGAAATAAAACAAGGAAAATATAGATTGTAGGGGAGGAACAGTTCACAAAATCCACGGTTCAGTTCATTTCACGGTTTTCAGTTCGGTATATACTGATTGTTAGCCTGACATGTTGGTCATGTTGCTGTTAGCATAAACAAAACGTGTTGCACAATGCTTGCACACTGTTGCACTTTTATCCACAGCTTTCTTCCCGCCGTCATCGTAGGTCACTCTAAATGCAAAGTGGTCCCATACAGCAGACCTATAAAGTGCTGCTGGCGCGTCTTCCAACTCCTGTTCTTTCCCACTCGCCATACCCACACAATTCTCCACAACAACTGATTTTTTTCTGCTACACCCGGCTACGCTGCTTCGCTTCTTCTTCTTCTTGTTTACTACTGGTGGTTGGCTTTGGTCGCAGTACCGCCACCTTCTGCTCTGGAGTGTAAACGCTTCGCCTATGAGAAAAAGGAGCAGCGCATGAACCGAACGAAACACACGCGAACAGAACCGAGACAGTCGAACCGAACGGTTCGGACGGTTTTCAGAAACCACTTTTGGGCCGATTCTAACCTGACTCCACCAGATGGATTTGATCCATATATCCATCTGGAAACCTTCCGTTGAAGTAATTTTGGGAAGTAATTGGTCTATGTTGGTGATAGACGGGCCAAATAAACCAATCAGATCAAAGAAGCATATGACGTACTAACAGAGCGACGACGAAAACACAACCACAAGCCAGGCTACTCTTGCCGAAACCAGTGGGGAGAAGAGCAAAAACATCTTTTCCTCTGAGAAAAGCCTCCAGAGCAGTGTTTTGCTCTTCTTTCAGTGAAGAAATACTCTGTAATTCCCATAAAACTTGCTCGATAGCCACGCTAACGCTAGTTTCATCGGCTGAAGCCGCCATGTTCTTTAGACTGAACTGTCGCGCTTCTCGTTGCGTCACACCTCAACCCGCCTCAAAGCCAACGCTGATTGGACGTTCGTTTGGTGAACGGCTCCAAATTTTCTTTAACGGAGAGTCTCCAGACTGATCTGCGAGTGAAACCTTGAAAGCTCGCGAGATCAGGATGGTCTCACCAGGCTAGGCTGATTCTCCGGTCGTGCGAGAATTTTTTGATCGGGATGACTTACATCACGCTCGCCTCCTAGTGGCGGTCCACGATACTACAGCTATCAAACGTCAGGATCTGATCCAGCATGGATAAAGACCGCTAGGACGCATTTAAAGCAGTTTTTAGAAAAGGAAAAGAAGAATAAAAAATCTGGGATTCACATGAAAAATAATAGAATATAGTCGACTTTTTATAGATGTTTGTCAAGTTGCATAGCTGCTCTTAGATAAACACAAAATAAATAGTTTTTATATAAAAAAAAATATATATATATATAAAGCTGTCTAATAGCTTCTCCATTATTAAACTGGTACTTTTTTTTTCTCAGGTTTGTGACACAATATTGGAAAAAACACAGATTAACATTCACAAAACCTCAGAAGGGCAAGATTTACGTACAAAAAGAAAAACCTGCATATTTAATTATCTTTTGTTTTTATAAAGTGTTTTTAGAATGTTTTTTGTTGTTGGCATTCATATAAGTATACCATAACTTAGTTTGATTGGTTTTCGCTATATATCTATATTGGATTTATGCCCCTCCCCCCGGAGAAAACTCCACCAGCCGCCACCGCTTCGAGTTTTAAAATGACCTGAAGCCATTTGCTGCAGACAAATGGATAATAAAGGATTTCTATTTTATTTTCTGAAATGAAACATTTCAGAATCAAACCTTTTTAAATGACTTTCTATCTGCATTGATACTCAGAAAGGCCTTGTGTCCCAGCGGTACCTGAAAGCAGCGTGGGCAGCTTCTGGGAAGTTGCACTGAGCCTGTGCTCTGGTATCAAACGATGCTGCATTCACTGACCCAGTCGCAGCTTGTGAATTTGTATGAATAATATTCGACCTCTAATGTTGATAACATGGAGCGCCTATCAAATAGAGCTGGTTTACTAGCTAATGATGGTACGGTGTGTCTTTGCGTGTCTTTACCTCTCCTTCAGGATGAACAGAGCTCCCAGCTGGACCAGGACAGTAGAGGCAAAAACTGCCAAAACCTCCAATCTTTCAAACCTGAACAGGAAGCAAGAGGGAGAAAAAAATAGCCATGAATCTACAAATCTGATCAGGAAAAGGTTAAGATCAAAAGGTGGTTTCCTCTGACGTGCTGGAAAGTAACATCTGGAGCAGACTCTCAGTGATGGAGACAGATTCACACCTGGAGCTCCGGGTGTCAGCAGTTCTAACACCTGAGGTCAGTCCTGTAATTTGCTGTTTTATCAAGCTGGAATAAATAAAACAAAATCTTTCATCAGATCCAAAGCTAATGAACAGAACAGAACCGTAAAGTTTCTACACTTCCTCAAAAGAGGAGCTGCAGCTTTCAGCACAGCCTGTAGGTGGCAGAGTAATGAACGATTTAAGGGTGGTTATTCTCCCGCTTGTTGCAGGTATTTTTGATCAGTTTTTCCCTGGCTCGGTTCTCTGATGACAAGAGCGCATGAGCAGAACGCGTCATCTCCATCTGGCTGCACACCGCCATTCACACTCCATTCCACTAGTTGGCGGTCATGCCCCTCCAGAAACAGAAGAAGAAGAACGACTTCTTCTTCAACTAGAAACAACAATCCAAATCTTCTCCATGCAACATTTTAAATAATAAC
>NW_015150845.1:59996-62924 GCF_000732505.1 Cyprinodon variegatus
GAAACTCAGAAGCTGATCAAATATCGGGTTAAATATCGGTGGGGTGGCCGATGTCCGATATTCAGTTTTAAGGCCGATACCGATAGGGGGCCGATTATATCCTACATCCCTAATTACCGCCACCAACTGCTTGGTTTCCTCCTTCAATACTGGCAGTAATACCGCAGATCGTCACTAGGAGGCGAGGAACCAAGATAGCGTGATGTGTAAACGGTCGTCCGAACTGAGCTCGGCCTGGTTAACTGATCCGAGCTCGGACCGGTCTCGGCATGGATTGGTTTTTCAAGGGTAGCGGAAATGGGCTAATAGTAGCCCAGGATAGTTCAAGTCAGTCATTTCCAGATGCTTTACAGGTGGTAAAAACTCTTAGTTGGTAAAAACTTAACCTCCCTATTTCTTCAAAATAAAACTGTTGATTATTAGAAGTCTGATCAGTTTATAAAGACAGAGCAGTTTTAGTCAGAAAGCCAAAATGAGGATGTCAAAGGATTTAGTTCTAATAAGGTAAATAACTTCAATCCAGACAGTTTGACTTTAAGCAAACACTGATATTATCAACAAAAGAAGTTCATCCGTTTCTATTTGCATGTTTTCTAAACATAAACCAGGCTTTATTGGGCTGCTGGATAAAACCTGGAACTAAACACTATTTCTGACATTTTGAATGAAAAATCTTCCTGGATGGAAGAGAAACGTCTTCAGACTTGGAAACAAAGTCCAGAGGATTGATTTTTTTTATCTTTTGTGGAATATCTATAATCTGGATGACTGAGAATCTTCCCCAGCAAATCTCAGGGATTCACAGTGTCTCCTGACCCAGAATGCTTTGCGGTTATCAGCTGATCAGACCACATGAAGCATGACCATCAGCCATTAAACAGGAAGTCATTAGTGTCTGTGTTCATAAAGAATTTAAATTATTTTTATGAATTAAAGGCATAAATAATTTAAGTATTTAATCTAGAAAAATTGACGTTTAATAAAAATCCTAAATAATTATTAAGAAACAACTAAATACATGAGCTGCAGCCTGGTTGGTTTTTTTTATCTACTTCCAGCTGTTTAGCTGGGTGCTTCCTGACCAGCAGGAAGTAAACAATGAATTGTCCTTCGGCCTGAAGCTCTGCAGTTTAAAAACACAGCAGGATCAAAATCCTGTTAATAAGACGCTAATGAAAGGAGACTTTAATAACAGCAGCTGTTTAAAACCAGCAGAACACAAAGACAAACATCCTTTTAACCATTGGACACAATAAGCAGTTTAAAAAGCTCTGCTCGTCCGTCGGCGTTCCAGAGGTTTTCTCTCCAGGGAGAAAAAAAAGATCTGGATCCATTTCAGGATCCGTCCGTCCGGTTCTGACTCAGAAACATCTCCAGCGTCAAACCTTGGAGACAGCCTCCGACTCGGCCGCAGAAGAAACCGACATTCAGTTACAGCGGTTGCCGACCTTTGACCTCCTCATACAGTAAGCGGCTTAGCGAGCGCTGAGCTGAGCTAACGGGGTTAAACTCGACACTGACTGTAATCCAATAGCCCGCGTGATTGCACCAAACTAAGAACCTTGTGTTTGTGCTAAATGAAGCGCAGTCTGGATGGAAGCTGGAGGAAGACGAGGAGGACAAAAACAGTCAGTCAGAGCGGAACACTCATTAAACGCTGATCAGACTGTTTGATGTCTGACTGGGAATATGTTTAAAATAAACCTGGTTCATTCAGCAGAGCTTAGTGAGAGAAAGAAAGAAATAGCATCAACTGATCTGCAGTATAAAGGGATTTTAGTTGGAATATAACTTCTTACAACCATCTGCCATCATTGTTTAACAAAACAAATCGAATGTATTTCTATTTAAAATGAATAAGAGCTGCCAAACATGGTTCCAGACTTTTACACGTTAAAGATGTAAACTGAGCGGATATTTTCCGCGGATCTTCACATGCTCCGTGTTCTGGATGAGCCGTTTGTTTTGATGAGAGCGCCGCTGAGCGTTTGGGGTTAATCTGCATGCTTAACCCGTTTAATACGAGTGTTTCTAGGAGCACGCTCATCTCATTTAGAAAACAACACACCTCTGACCTGTGGAGGCTCATCGTCCAGTTTTTCCTCTGGAGGACTTCCAGTCATGATCCTGCTTTTAATAACAGGCAGGAAGCGGAAACCGTGAAGCGATGCCTTCATGGTCCAGTTTCACAGTCACAGATATTACAAACAGAACAAACAGCTTTAGAATCCAGCTGCAGGGCAGCCCTCCTGCTGCCCAGGAACTTATTTTCCTCATTTTGATCCGCACCGAGTCACGGATAGCTCAAAGGATCACGGCTGATCCGAGGTCTGTTCCGCTTTAGAACCTTCAGCATGTAGCTGCTCATAGAGACGCTCCAATCATGTTCTGTCATATAACTGTATGTAACCCTGCAGAGATGGGAGCCCCATTAAACCTTCCTGAGGAGGAAGGTCCTGGAACTCTGCAGGACTCCTAGAGTGACCAGGATAACGCTGGAAGCATCCAACGCCTCCGGTTCCAAAGCTGGACTGGAGGCCGAGGGGCAGGTTTGAGTTGCAGGCTGCTTCTGGACAAGTGGAAGAACCCGGAAGAAGAAAAAGTTTCGTTTTTTTCCCCCATTTCTTCTGGATGTGATCTAGCCGCTCACACTGTAAGTCTAAAAAAAAACCTGTCGGATTCGGCTTCGCAGCCAGATGGTTCTAATTGGACTTGTCAATCTAGAAAAACTCCCTTGTTCACACATGTGCAGTGCTCTAGTTTCAGGTAAATCGACTCATAGCTCTGCTTCAACAGCAGGATTTGTCCATGAACGCCTAACGACGGCCGACTGAATTTTGTGAGCTATCTCTATAGTTCTGCTGCTATAGGCTTAGACTGCTGGAGGACATAGGGACCCCTTTTTCATCATTCTGCTTCATTCTATCT
>NW_015150845.1:63924-65934 GCF_000732505.1 Cyprinodon variegatus
GCATGCTTAGTGTGAGGGATTGCTGAAGAGTCAATGAGTCGATGCAATCAGCTGGTTTTCCTTAGATAGAAAACTTTCTGGTGAACTATGGCGTGAGATGAAGTGTTCTTATTTGGCGCTATAGAAATAAACTGACTTTAATTGAATTTCAAACATGTTAGATTTTCTCCCAACCGCACGATTCCTGATTGGTAGGTGGTCATGAGAGGCTAATCGCCCCTCGTTACCCCCCGTACACTACACGACGCAGGACGCACGATGAGGCTGAAAGTCGTGTTCGGACCAATATGGCCACATAGCAACATAAAAGGGCTGCCAGCATTGAGATAAATAATAAACATCAATGATTTTAGAGACGCCAGGAAACGTTTCGGACCATTTCCAATTCTTTCATGATGCCGATGAAGATCCAAACATTCCAGATGTTTTAGTTTTCACAAGGAGGAAAATATCTATAAAACACAAAATCCTGAAAAGAGACGAGATGTCGACGCGGCTCAGCTGCAGCTCATGAATGAAGTCTAGCGGAAAGAAAAGCACCAATTAGACAGTCTGTGATTCATGGCGGTCATACCGTGAGAGGAAAACGTCTCCGCTGTACAAAGACACAAAGGAGCTTTGTGTGCAGCCTGTGAGGGAGATCATGCTGAGGAGACCAACCGATGATCCTGCAGACATCCTGCAGGTTCATAGGTTGTCTCTGTCAGTCTGCACACAATGCAGCGTGGACACCCACAGATGACTCCAGTAAAAACTCCACAAAGTCTTCATTGTTAGTGGGATTGGCTGCATGCTGGGGGTCAGAGGTCACGCTCTGCTCCGCCTGAGGTTAATCCATATGGACACCATGCAATCTGCTGGTATTGGCACGTTTCTGAATAACAGGAGAGGAGTCAGATGAACAGCTATGAAGGCTGGGAGAAATGGAAGGAGGAAAGCTGCGGATTAGACATTTCATCCGCTCTAATTAATCACCATCAGATTGTCTGGTGTTGATGATTTAGGGAAAACAAAATTAAGAGCCTCTGGTGAATATTCAGTTTGACAGCTCTGTCACAGCACGGCGCGGCTGCCGTGACGAGCCCAGATCTGCTGATACTGATGTCCAAACTGCTTCTCACACCGAGAGCCGCTTTATTTAACACATGGTGACCTAATGTTCTCTGAGGGGTTCTGAGCCATCATCCAGCGGGTTCCCCGGGATCTCCTTCCAGTGGGACGCAGCCAGGAAAACATCCACAGGGAGAAAAACATCCCTGGAGCTCCTGCTCCTCCTTCACTCACCCGCCTGCAGAGGCCTGCATACAGCGAGGCATAAGGTGAGCGTCACACCTGACTCACAGCTTCCAGGATAACAACACAGCTCCACTCCACCATGGTGGTGAGATTCTGGGCTGCAAACAGGATCCCACCATAACTGGAGTGACGATCAGCTCTGGTCTCTAACAGAATCCCCAAAAAGTAAAAAAAACAAACAAAAAAAACAAGGTTTTTAGTTTTTATTGAGGACTTTACAGCACTAGTTACTCGTTATTGGAAAGTAGGCCGACAGGATTTCCACTTTGCTCCTGTTTCATTAATGTAATTTTACCTTTACATGAGCATCAGGGAGCATTTCGTTTAAAGAGAAAAGCAGCATTTCTTGCTATATTTATACTAATTTTATAAGCACTACACACACTAGATGTTGTTTATCAATGTTTTAAAGCATCACTGGCTCTGATTAATGTGGAATTAGGATTTTTTTTCCACTTTGAAAAGGTTTGCATTTAAACTTACCAGTGACTAAGACAGAAAGTAAATATGTGCCAACTTATCCAAATATAGTCTAAATATCAGGGATGGAACGGTTTCTGAAAACCGTCCGAACCGTTCGGTTCGACTGTCTCGGTTCGGTTCGCGTGTGTTGCGTTCGGTTCATGCGCTGCTCCTTTTTCTCATAGAGGAAGCGATTACACTCCAGAGCAGAAGGTGGCGGTACTGCGACCAAAGCCAACCACCAGTAGTAAA